>NW_023605025.1:0-29217 GCF_014898055.3 Talpa occidentalis
CCGCCCCCCTAAAAGTGTCTCTGGTCATAGTTTTTGTTGATTTTGATTTTCACTTTCTTTAGTTATTCATTTTCCTGGTTCCTTATTTAAGTTTTCTAGATTCCTGCTATGAGTGTGGAGACCATCCGGTATTTTTCTTTTCTTTTGGCTTATTTCGCTGAGCATGATCCCTTCCAGCGCCATCCATGTTTGCTGCAAATTGCATGTTGTTTATCTTTTTGAATGAAGTAATATTCCATGGTATATATGTACCACATCTTCTTGATCCAGTCATCTATTTTTGGGCATTTGGGTTGTTTTCCAAAGCTTAGCTATTGTAAACAGTGCTGCTTATAAACATAGGGGTGCAGGTGTTCTTTGGAATTGATGTTTCTGTGTCCTTTGGGTAAATACCTAGGAGTGGAATTGCTGGATCATATGGAAGCTCTATGTTTAGTAGGTCCAGAATCTCCACACAGCTTTCCACAGTGGTTGGACCAGTTTGCACTCCCACAACAGTGCAGAAGAGTTCTTTTTTCTCCACACCCTCGCCAACATTTGTTGTTGCTAGTTTTTTTAATATGTGCCATTCTCACTGGTGTAAGATGGTATCTCATGGTAGTTTTGATTTGCATTTCCCTGATGACAAGTGATGTTGAACATTTTTTCATATGCCTGTTGGCCATTTGCATTTCCTCTTCAGGAAGTTTCTTTAGCTCTTCTGCCCATTTTTGACTGGATTATTTTCTTTGTTTGTTGTTGAGTCTCATCAGCTCTTTGCAGATTTTTGTGATCAGTCCTTTATCATTAGTGTTGGTGCTGCAAAATGTTCTCCCAGTTGGTGGGGTTTCTCTTTGTTTTTGTTATGTCTCTTTGCTGTGCAAAGCTCTTTAATTTGATATAGTCCCAGCTGTTTATCTTTGCCTTCACTATCACTGCTTTGGGTGATGTGTCTGTAAAGATGTCTTGATGTGCAAATCACGTAGTGTTTCGCCTATATTTCCTTCTATATATTTTATGGTTTCAGGTCTTATGTCTAGTTCTTTAATCCATTTTGAGTTGATTTTTTGTGTATGGTGTGAGGTGGTGGTCAAGCTTCATTCTTTTGCATGTAGCGACCCAGTTTTTCCAGCACCATTTATTGAACAAACTTTCTTTGCTCCAATGCATAGTCTTTGCTCCTTTGTCAAAGATTAGTTGACCATAAATCTGTGGGTTTATTTCTGGATTTTCTATTCGATTCCATTGGTCTGTATGTCTGTTCTTGTTCCAATACCATGCAGTTTTGATGATTATGGCTTTGTAGTATAGTTTGAAGTCTGGGAGTGTGATGCCTCCATTCCCTTCTTTTTTTTTCAGGAGAGCTTTGGCTATTCGGGGTTTTTTGTGATTCCATATGAATTTCATCAATAATTTTTCTATTTCTTTGAAGAATGACATTGAATTTTTGATTGGAATAGCATGAATCTGTATATTGCTTTTGGAAGGATGGCCATTTTAATAATGTTTATTCTTCCAATCCATGAGCAGGGGATGTCTCTCCATTTCTTTGTGTCTTCTTCTATTTCTTTTAACAGTGTTTTATAGTTTTCTTTGTATAGGTCCTTTACCTCTTTTGTTAGATTTATTCCAAATATTTGATTTTTTTTGTTTCAATAACAAAAGGGATGGTCTTTTCGATTTTTCTTCTTTCAGATTTATTGTTTGTGTATAGGAAGGCTACTGACTTTTGCGTGTTGATTTTGTATCCTGCCACTTTACTGAACTGATTGATGAGTTGAATTAGCTTTTCTGTGGAGTTTTTGGGGTTCTCTATGTATAATATCATATCGTCTGCAAATAGTGATAGTTTGACTTCTCTTTTCCTATTTGGATTCCTTGGATGTCTTTCTCTTGTCTTATTGCCCTGGCTAGGACTTCCAGTATTATATTGAAAAGCAATGGTGAGAGTGGACATCCTTGTCTTGTTCCAGATCTTAATGGAATTGCTTTCAGCTTTTCACCATTGAGAATGATACTGGCTGTTGGCTTGTCATAGATGGCCTTTATGATGTTGAGGTATGTTCCTTGTATCCCAAGAACTCAAGGGCTTTTATCATGAATGGGTGTTGCACTTTGTCGAAAGCTTTCTCAGCATCTATTGATATTATCATATGGTTTTTATATTTCTTTTTGTTGATGTGTTGGATAACGTTGATTGATTTTCGGATGTTAAACCATCCTTGTGCCCCTGAATGAATCCAACTTGGTCGTGGTGAATTATCTTATGGATACATTGTTGGATTCTGATAGCTAAAATTTTATTGAGGATTTTGCATCAGTGTTCATTAGGGAGATGGCCTGTAGTTTTCCTTTTTTGTGTTGTCCTTGTTCGGTTTTGGTATTAGTGTAATGTTGGCTTCATAGAACGTGTTTGGTATTGTCCCTTCATTCTCAATTTTTTGGAAGAGTTTGTGAAGGATAGGCACTAATTCGTCTCTGAATGTTTGTAGAATTCATTTGTAAATCCATCAGGTCCTGGGCTTTTGTTTTTGGGGAGTTTTTGATTACCATTTCAATTTCGCTAATTGTAATTGGTCTGTTTAGGTGTTCTATTTCTTCTTTATCTAGCTTTGGGTGATTGTAGAGTTGTAGGAATTTGTCCATCTCCTCTAGATTGTTAAACTTGTTTCCATATAACTGTTCATAGTAGTTACTGATTATTCTTTTGATTTCTGCTGTGTCCGTTGTGATTTCTCCTCTTTCATTGATGATCCTGTTTATTTGTGCTTTCTCCCTTTTTTCCTTTGTGAGCCTGGCTAGGGTTTTGTCTATTTTATTGATTTTTTCAAAGAACCAGCTCTTGGTTTCATTGATCTTTTGGATTGTTTTTTTTAGTTTCAATTTCATTTATTTCTGCTTTGGTTTTTATTATTCTTTTCTTCTACTGGTTTTGGGGTTTTCTTGTTGTTCTTTTTCTAGATCTTTGAGCTTCGAGATTAGGTTGTTTCTTTGTGTTCTTTCTTGTTTCTTGATGTGAGCTTCTATTGCTATATATTTTCCTCTTATTACTGCTTTTGCTGCATCCCATACATTTAGGATATTGGTGTCCTCCTTGTCGTTCAATTCAAAAAATTTTTTAATTTCTTCTTTGATCTCCTCATTAGTCCAGTGGTCTTCCAGTAGTGTGGTTTTTAATCTCCATGAGGTAGGAAAGTTCCTTGCCTTCTTTTTATGGTTTATTTCTAGTTTGATGCCTTCATGGTCAGAAAAGATGGTTGATATGATTTCAATCTTGGTGTATCTGTTGATGTTTGTCTTGTGCCCCAGTATGTGATCGATCCTGGAGAATGATCCGTGTGCGCTTGAGAAAAATGTGTACTCCGTTTTTTTGGGGTTTAGTGTTCTATAGATGTCTGTTAAGCCCAATTGCTCTAGGTCTTTATTTAGAGCTTTGGTTTCTTTACTTATTTTTTGTCTTGTTGATCTATCCATTGTTGATAGTGGTGTGTTGAAGTCTCCCACTACGTATGTGTTTTCTCTGATGTCTGTTTTCAGAGAGGACAACAGTTGTCTGATATATTTTGGTGCTCCTTCGTTTGGTGAGTATATGTTAATGAGTGTTATTTCTTCTTGAAGTATTGTCCCCTTGATCATAATGTAGTGACCATTGGGGTCTCTTTTTATCTTTTTGAGTTTGAAATCTGTTTTATCTGATATAAGTATAGCTGTTCCTGCTTTCTTTTTTGGTCCATTTGCTTGTAGGATTGTTTTCCATCCTTTAACTTTGAGCCTATTTTTATCTTTTGTAGCTAAATGTGTTTCCTGGAGACAGCAAAAGGTTGGGTTTTGTTTCTTAATCCAGGCTGCAACTCTGTGTCTTTTTATTGAAGAGTTTAGTCCATTTACATTTAGAGTTAATATTGATATGTTAACATCTGTATTTGCCATTGTGTTTGTCTTTCCTTTGATTTTATTTATTTATTCTTTTAATAACTTTTTTTTTTTTTTTTTGGCCTTCTTTCATTGTTATTCGTCGCTCTGAGGTTCTGGCTTTAGAACTCCTTGTAGTATTTTTTGGAGTGGGGGTTTAGTTGCAATGAAATTCCGGAGTTTCTGTTTGTCTGGGAAGGTCCATATTCTTTCTTCAAAGAGGAAGGAGAGCTTTGCGGGATAGAGTATTCTTGGTTGGCATCTGTTTCTTGGAGTCTGTTGACTATGTCCCTCCACTCTCTCCTTGCCCGTAGTGTTTCTTCGGAGAAGTCTGATGTCAGCCTGATTGGTTTTCCTTTGAATGTTATCTGTTTCTTCCCTCTTGCCAGCTTCATTATTTTTTCCTTGTCCTGGATTCTTGGGAGCTTTACTATTATGTGTCTTGCTGTATTTTTCCTTTCGTCGTGGAAGTTCGGTGTTCTTCTTGCTTCTTGTATATCAATTTTCAGCTCCTTCTTCACATTTGGGAAGTTCTCTTCAATTATCTCTTTGAATATTTTCTCTGTTCCTACATCTCTCTCCTCTCCTTCTGGTATTCCTATAACTCTTATATTTCCTTTCCTCATGGAGTCCGATAGTTCCCGAAGTCTTTCTTCGTTCTTTTTCCTTCGTACTTCTCTTTCCTTCTCTGTTTTGGTTCTTTTATTTCTGTGTCTTCAAGATTACTTATTCGTTCTTCCATTTCATCTATTCTGCTTTCATTGCTTTTCCAGAATTCTTTAGTTCTTCCATTAATTCTTTGATCTCCTGCATTTCTTTTACTTCCCTCTTTAGGGACTCAATTTCTTTCTTCTGACCATTGTTTTCCCTCTCTAGGGACTCAATTGCATTCTTCTGATCGTTGATTATTTTTCCCTTATCATTGTTTTCCTTTATGACTTCTGTCAGTTTTTTAATCACGGCAATTTTAAATTCTCTTTCTGGAAGGCTCAGAAATTCTTCCAAGTTATTGTCGTTGCAATCTGGGGGCTGGCTTTCTTTTTGTGGTGTGCTTTTTCTCTGGAGAGTTGCTAGGTTGCGTGTGGTTCTTCTCCTCCCTACTGTCTGTTTTCTAATTTGCCGTATGCGTTGGGACACTGTGTTTGTTGGGACTTGCCGGCATCTTGGGTGGGCTTCTCTGTTCCCCTCTGGTTCTTCCAGGAGTCATCTGTCAGTTTCAAGCAGCCTTTACTGGAGAAAGGTCCCTGTTCTAAAATGCCGATGTGGGACACACTCCCCTGTGCGCCTGGTCTGCCCCGGCGGTGGGTTCCTGCTCCCTCTGGGCTTGGACTGCAGGCCAGAGGGGGTCTGGCGTGGGTGAACTTCCCCCGCTCACCTCTGGCTCCTGAGGAAGCCTTCTGCAGGTAGTCTTTACTGAAGAAATGTCCCTGTTCTAAAATGGTGATGTGGGACACACTCCCTGCGCTTCTGGTCTCAGGCACACTATTCTGCGCGCCTGGTCTGCCCCGGCTGTGGGTGCTCGCTCTCCCTGTGGGCTCAGACTACTTGTTCAGAAGGGGCCCGGTGTGGGCTAACTCCCCAGCTGGCCACTAGCTCCTTCAGTAGCCTGTGCTGGGGTCAAGTCGCTAGGTGGCACCAGAGATCTCTCCTAGAGCCCTTGGGGAGCTGATTTTCCACCCCGTGGGACAGGGAGCAGAGCGGGGATGGAAGGGTACACCTCAACGGCTTTGGGGTGCTGTGTCTGCCTTGTGCCCCACCGTCGTGGGGAACCCACGCCCCTAATTTCGTGCCCCGGGTCTCAGTTCCAAAGCCCTCAGTTCCAGGACGCGGGCTGTAGCCCAGATCAGTGGCGCGGGAATGGCGCCTTTTGAATCCCGCTCCCCTGCCTGGGCGCCTTGTTCCTGCTCACTCAGGGAGGGCCTCCGCCCGGGTCTCAGTTCCAAAGTCCTCAGTTCCAGGACGCGGGCTATAGCCCAGATCAGTGGCGCGGGAATGGCGCCTTTTGAATCCCGCTCCCCTGCCTGGGCACCTTGTTCCTGCTCACTCAGGGAGGGCCTCCGCCGTCTCCCCGCAAGCCTAGGTCGCAGGCGCAGGGCCCTGGGCAGCTGCAATCCGAGCGCCGCTTTTCGCGCAAGCTTACGGGCGGCTGGGGCTGTGTGCTGGTGCTGGGCTCCTCCTGGTGGGCGGGGCTCTCTTTACTGGCGCCTGGAGCTCACCTCCGGCGGATCCTGCAGGGTTCGCCTCAGCTCCCGTTCACGGGGTGTGGTGGCTGAAATAGTTCCTTTCCACTCACAGTCCCACTTGCTGCATCCGTTTTTCTTGTTGGGCGTTTTGGTTTGTTGTTACCCTTGTCTCTGCCGGTCGGAGAGTGCCGCCTCTGTGGGCGGGGGAGGGGAGCAGGGTTCTGCGCTTCCCTCCCTTCTCGTCCTCTTTTATGGCAACTTTCTTCTTCGGGCAGTTTGCTGGAGTCGTCCGTTTATCTTCCCTGTCTCAGTTCTTACTGGGACCTGCCGCTTTTCCTCCCTATTAACTTTTTTTAATGGGAGATCTTACTCGCAGCGTCTCCTCGCCGCCATGTTGCTCCGCCCCCCCCTTATTACTATAAATTTTAACTACTATATGTACTGCTATACATTTATATATTAATTTTTTTCTGGGTATAGAATACTTATATTCCAAATTATTAGAGGTCTAAAAGGGCTCAAAATGACTTAATCCCCCCAAATGAGTTTATTTGTTCATATAAAAGCATCCCAGCAGTTCTGCAGTTAGGTATGAGGGGATCCAGATACTCCCTTGGTGTCATCAGGAGTTAGAATCCACTCCTGGCTCTGTTTTCCTTTATTTTGGCTTCCTTCTCTGAAAGACTCTACTGCTATGGTGGCAAGATGGCCTCCCACAGCTCTAGGTGTAGCAATTCTGCCAGTTTAGCAATCTCAACAGAAAAAAAGTATCTCTCTTCCAAGAATTTGAGCAAGATGCTTAGGATTGTCTCTATTTGATCTGGCATGGTCAAGGGCCCACCCCAGAATTAGTTACTATAGCCAGACAGATGCGGTATTCTCACTGGTTGGTGTTGAATCCCCACTAGAATCAGGGGATAATGCCATCTCAATCCAAACCATAAGATCAGTATCAGAGAGATGTGATTCTCCAAATGAAAGAGATGGATTCTGTGTGTAGAAGGGCACACACAGGCCAAACCAGATGATCGCTATAGCATTCTTCACTCGGAGCTTTGGGGAGGTTCATTAATTCATTTTTGTCCTGTTCCTTTTTTCAGTATTGAGTTCCTTAGCTTCTGGGTCCAACCCACAAATAAACCAGAAAAGTAAAAATTATTGTTTTCATTGGATCTCTGCACCAAATATAATAAAACAGGAGCCAATATATCAACAAAGGAACTCTTTTCATGAGAATTTCTGGCTAGTCTTATAGACCCAATAGTGATCTCCAGGTAATATTAAGCATCAAAACATTATTCACCCAAACTCCTACATATTCATTCTGAGGCTCCCACATTGCTAGTATAGAGCCAACTCCTAATTATTGAAGTACACAGAATATGGGAAACCATGGATAAAACCCAATGTCTTGTTTTAGCCAACAGTTTCAGCCTTTTCCCCAGATAAACCTTCACCCCAGCTGCAGGGAGCAACACAGACTAATTTGACTTTCACATCTGGTAAAACTGCTCCCACACATACCTACATAGGTCACACACTCCTCACCCACATCAAACAGTCTGATTAATTCATATCAATTACTCCAAATGCAAAAGGGGAGGATTTTATCATCTTGGCAGAAAGATTCAATTAAATGAAGTCTCAAAAAGCCAATGATTAAAATTGAGTACAAAAGTTGACGTTTTACACTGAATTTCTTCCTGCCTTACTCCCATCTCCAGGTTAGCCAAAGCTCCCAACCATCATCCCTACCATCCCCCTAATATAAAATATGTTCATGTTCATCTATTCTTTATTGTTCTGTAACTACCTAAGCACAAAGGGATTGCCCGGGAGAGACTGTGAATGAGAAACGGAAAAGGTTGAAGAAAGAACTTTGAAGACAGAGGATGTAAAGAAGCCAATTGAGGAAAATAAGGAATTGTCGATGAAGCTGGGGGGAAACATGGAGGAGGAAGGGTTACCATGGAGGCCAACTTAGAAGGAGCTGTCCAGAAGTGTCCCACTGAGCAGTCAGTTTTATTTCATATTAGACTCTTCTCACCCCATTCACTCGTATGCCAAAGAACCTCCTTTTGTTCACTGGAAGCTTTCTCCATGCTCTCCTTTGGAAATCTTCATGCAGGATGCATTTTGCACCCAATTTGATTGTGAAGTGACTCTTCAGCCTTGACAGAGGTTGATGCTGCTGCCACCTCACCTGCCAACAGTGATTCAGGCCTCCTCAGTGCCAGGGACAATGTCAAACATTGGGCCTGAATTTTCTGGTTCCATCCTCATAATGTTCTAAAGAATGGGATACTTCTGTCATTCCCATTTTTCTGGATAATAAAATATAGCTTAAAGTAATAATGTAATTTGCCCATCAGGAGCCCATCAGTAAGTTATAGAGCAGGAACATGCCACAAATGTAGGGGGAAAAGAAGAAGTCTAGAAAATCCACACACTGCCTAATCAATTGTTCCATGATCAAACCATGTTTATATTTTTAAGTAAACCTATGGTTCTCTTTTTAGAATGTCTACTAAGCAAACATAAAATATGTATAGACTGTATTCTTTCATATGTCATGTCAAAATATTAGAAACAATAAAACTATAGAAATAATTTTTCAGGATAAACACATTCAGGAGCTCCAAAAATATATTTGGCTTTTTTCTAGGAGCAGATATCCCTCTTCTAACTGAGAGCAGACCCTATACCGATGAGTTGCTACTGGTGGTTTAGGCTTAAATTTGAATTTACCAGAACAAATCATAAAAACATTCATTGCAATTAGAGCACTCAAAGCTAATGTACATTGGTTCATATAGGAAGTAGGCTCAGGAGATTGGAGTTGGGATTTCATGTACTGAACAGCTATAGGATTCAGGACATGCCTCAACTTTCACAGGTTACAAAGAAAACAATGCACATGCGTGGACTATTGTAAAGGTTAAATACGATGGTAAACAGGAAAAGATGCTTGGCATCTAGCACAAGTTCCAAAAGGAAACAAGTCAAAAGTTTAAATACACCTATTCTTTGACCCAGAAATCTGACTTCTTGGAGATTAACTCTTCAAAAAGAAAATTGCAAAGGCATGAACATGTTTTTACAAAGATGTTTATTAAGCACTGAAATAACAAAGGAGAAAAAATTGAAATGGCTGATGATTGGTTCATCCATGGCCCAGTGGCTGCAAATGTGGGCAATGAAGCCAAGTTGTGTGGATGACAGTCACATTGCCTCTTACTAATGTTGTAAGCTGCTGGGCAAATTACTTACCCTCTCAAGTTTTCAATCCTTTACCCCTTTAAAGTGGGAGTGATCAAATTGATTACCTCATAGAGTGTTGTGGGGATTCAAATGAGTTAATATGTACTTAAAAGAATAAATACCACCTAATATACTTTGTTTAATGTCAACTATATTGTCCATTTAAAAAAGAAAGCATTCTAGGTAATGATACGGGAAATCTAAGTAAAATACAGCAAATTGCATCCCATTTTGTTTAAGAAAGCAGGCATACATATAATTGCACT
Source organism: Talpa occidentalis (assembly GCF_014898055.3). Taxonomy (NCBI): domain Eukaryota; kingdom Metazoa; phylum Chordata; class Mammalia; order Eulipotyphla; family Talpidae; genus Talpa; species Talpa occidentalis. The sequence goes on from NW_023605025.1 coordinate 9,602, forward strand.
GTTAAGGAAAGAAGTGGGAGAAACATAATCCTTTTTTTTTTTACAGTGTTACCTCTGGGGCACAGCTTGAGAAGGGCAGAAGAAGACACTTTTATATAATCCATCTAAGTAATGGAATTATGACTATTTTTCTCTCATCTTTAAACATATTTCAAGAAATAAAAACACCAAGTGGTACTTGAATGTGATGCTCCATTAGAGAGGGACTTCTGCCTTTCCAAGGAATGCTGGCAAAACTTCCTAAATTTCTAGGAATCCTTCAAAACATATGCCAAGGCTCCTGGTCCCTTAAAGGGTCTGAACAGATGAAAGAAGGACCCAAGAGGAGCTTTTCAGCATTTCACAAAGCCTGGGAGAAATCATGCATTTGTTGTAACATGGCTGCTTAACACAACTAAACAGCGTGGATCTCTGCTGGAGGCCGGAATCACATTAATTCTATGTGATAACACTGATTACCTTAGGCTGATGAGACATTCAGAGAGGTAGTTTTATTTTTTACAGATTATGATTAATTAATTTTCAAGAGAGAAAAGAACCTTTGGCTTAATGAATGCCATTAGTCCCACAAAGGCTTTCAAATCAAAATACAGTAGATTAAAAGACTGAAAACCCACACACGACAAACCTGTGTGTAGCCCTACCATTTTTAAGTAATGTTTTTTAAAATGTTTCCTTTATCAGAGCAAATGAGAACAGTCCCTCTTGGCTGTTCCTGCATGATATTAAAAAAATGTTAAAGCCTTCAAGTCAGGTAGCAGTTTTTGCCAATTAACAATTTGATGGTCTCAGGTCCAAGGTAACCTTGCCATAATCTCTGATTTATTTGCATCAGGCAGGGGGCAGTAAATAAGGCACTCCAGCCAGGCTGACAGCTCTGTCCATCTCCCATGAGGTACTTCTGGCCCCTCTGCGAGGTTTTGTGGCTTCAGCCGCTGCCAGTTAGGCCCGCATGTCTGTCGGTTTAGTCATGGCCTGAGAGCAGCTCTTCCAGGAAAAGGCTATTGTTCCTGCATTTCCTGATGGCTTACTTCCTGTCGTTTTTTTCAACAGGGAAAGAGCAAAGACCATTCTAAAATCACAGCGAATTCTGCTCAATTTCATATTTGTAGTTTATAGTATTACAATCATTTCTTGACTTAGGGGCACGCTAAGTGCAACCATGACCTGCACAGACAAGTCAGTATGTCCCTGGGCAGAGGGCAGTTTCCATGAATCCCCGGTATGAGTGTCACCTTGTTTTCATGGGCAACTCCATGTGGCTTCCAATTTACTTTGCTCCGAGACATCAAAGATAGCTTGCAAGAGTCTCCCCCTTATCAATAGAAAGATACACAGATACAGGGAGGATCAGCACCTGACCTCACTGGAGAGAAGGTGGTGGCACATGAAGATGTGAAACTCCTTCTGCTCCTGCCCCTCCCCCACCTCAAACAAAGACAGTAACTAAGTCAGACAAATGCAGAAAGGACTGAGTCACTAGGAGGACAAAAATGAAGAGGCAGGAGCATAGGAAACCAAGAAATTGGGTTTGAGCTTCACACACACACACACACACACACACACACACACACACACACAAACGGGCTTGTTGTGCCAGTTACTATGAAAAGTATTTATATACACTATCTTAATTAATTTGACAACCTCGCCCCCAACAGTCAGAAGGGTATTCTTATTCTCCCCATTTCTGCACATCAATACACTTGTCCAAATATACCTGACTAGTAGTTTATTCAAGTCTGACAAGTCACAGCATCAGCTCCTCCATGTGCTACCTGTGTGCTTTCTGTGAGTCACTTAACCACACTGAGCCTCAGAGTCCTCATCTGTAAAATGGGAATAATATAACCCATAAAATCTGCTCATATTGTGTTGAGAATTAAATGAATTTCTGTATATAAATATTTTATATATTTTACCACACACAAAAGTTCATTTCTCCTCTTTTCCTCAACTTTGGTTTGCTTCTGGGCAAAATGCTTGTATCACTAGGTTATTGTAAGATTAGAGTAAGAAGACATATGAAAATACTTTGCTACATAAAATTTATAATTATAAATTCTCAGGGGGCCTCCCTGGTGATGCACGAGGTTAAGATGCAGCACTATGAAGTTATTCGCAGCCACTGCAGCATGAGTTCGATTCCTGGCCAAGGAGGTGACCCACATGGCGCAACAGACCTCTCCTGGCTCACCCGCTGCTCCCCTTAGCAGTGTATTTTGGTCAATCCACCTGTTCTGTTCCCCACTCTGTCTCTGGGGAGTCCTCTCACCACCACCCCCTCACCTCTAACCTGTACCCCAGTTCTTGTATGCATAAATAAATAAATCTTAAAAAAATTATTACTCTCAGGTTTATTTTATTTTAAACAAAGATCTGTGACCAAGCTGTCTACTCTAATCCTAGAGTTTACCAGTTATCAGACTGGTAATGATAAAAATGATTGCTACCATATTGTGTTGAGGGAATTAAGGCAAATGAGCATGTTCGTGCAATGTGCATGTACCTCAGTATGTTTGTTGTATGTAAAATGATGTAAAATGTCACATACTTAAGGAGATCAACCTCATGGTGTTTGTCAAAATCAAAAACACAAACAACTGTTCCCTGATCTAGTTTTTCCAGCTACATAAACATGAATTATAAAAGGCTGATTTGATATCATTATCTGTAAAAAGTTGGGGGGGGGGGTGCATCTGGAAGCAACCATCAAAAATCCACCAAAAGGGACTGGTTGTATATATAGAGTTTTACACAACAACATGCCATGAATAACTTTTCAGAAATCACTTAATGTAGTGATGTGAAACAATTCTCAAAACATCTAAGTGGAAAAAGGAAGCTGCAGAAAAAATGTTTATATTATGCTACATACACAGCTGTGCATTCACACACACACACACGTAGGTATGTATTTATTGCTGTATAGACCAGCACTGTCCAATAGACACACACATTGCAAGCTGCAAATGTGAGCCACATTTGTCATTTTTTAATTTTTTTAGCAGCTGCTAAAAAAGTAAAAAGTAACAGCTGATATACTTACTATCCAGAATATTGTCACTTCAATGAACAATCAATACAAAAGTTATTGATAATATATTTTTACATGCTTCTTTCATAAGGATTTGGAAGATGCTGCATGTTTTACACTTAAATCTCTTCTCAGTTCAGATGAGCTGCATTCTGTGTGCTCAGTGCGGCCACACACATCAGCACACACAATGTCACTACCTGACTGGACACAACAGGCACTGCTCTCTCCACAGAAACTGATAACAACAGTTTCCCCTGCAAAGAATAACCTCTCTGGGAATGAGGTAAGAATTACAATTCATTCCATACCTTTTTGGGCTTTCTTAATCTTTTTTTCTTGTACATGTATTACCAAACAAATGATATAACTTTTATGACAACTCTTTCCAGGAAGTTCTTATTCACTCTGCATACAAATAGGGAAAGGGTGATTCATACAATGTGAAGACAATTATCGATAACAAATGACTCCTATTTCTTGTCAGTTTTAGCAATTTTTTTCAAGATTTATTTATTTATGCATACAAGAGTTGGGGTATAGGCCAGAAGTGCTGGGGGTACAAAGATTCACCAGAGACAGAGTGGGGAACAGTAACAGACAGATCCATTGAAATACTGAGGGGAGCAGTGGGCACAACAGGAGAGGTCTGCTGCGCCATGTGGGTCACCTCCCTGGCCAGGGATCAAACTCGCCCTGCAGTAGCTGCAGACTGCTTCATAGTTCTGACACTTAACCCCTTGTGCCACCAGGGATGCCCCAGTTTTAGTAATTTAAAGACTCTGTCTCAGAGAAGAGAACAAAAGCCATGGTTTGCCACTGAGAGAGTAAAGTCTGTCTGGAGTCAGTTTACTCCTAAACAGTGGGAATGAGTCAAATTAGAAATCATGTTTTGTAACTAACTTATAGCTGAGTAAGTGGAATAGACATGGGGCCACTGGCATGGGACCACTCACAGTCTCACCATGAGCTCCATGACAGGACACAGAGCAGGAAATTGTGGGGCACAGGAAGGCAAGGCCCGGAAGGAGGCAACAGGAAGGACAGGTGAAGAAAGATGAGGTTTCCATAAACAGGAAATGGCCATATGGCCTGTTTGCCTCTTAAATATTAAGTGGAGACAAGTGGAGAGCCCAGCTCCCAACCAGGAGGAGAGCCTACCTTCTCCCTTTCAGCTCAATCTGGGTAAATACTCAACTGTTCTGAAGTGAGGTAAATGATCTTCTGATAATTCTCTCACTGGGAGCAAGACATTGTCCTTGGGGTAGATTAGTTGGCTGTAGAGAAGGGGACATGGCATATGCCAGGGAGACGATTTCACAGAAGTCAGAGGATATATGATGAAGGGCAGCAGTAGTCAAAAAAAAAAAAAAAAGGATTGCATACAAAGAGTTAGCCACGACTTTTATCAAATCAATGATCATATCTTATACTTGAGGGTTATAAATCAGGGCAGTGGGGAAGTAAATTACAAGAAAATAAGATACTATAAATCCATTCTTAAATATTATTTATTCACACACATATATACCTACACTAGGAGGCGATTAGGAGGATATTTATCAAAGTAAAAGAGGAAGTGGTGTTTCTACAGTTGTTAGTTCTTTTTTCCTCTTAGCTCATCTGCATTTTCCAGATTTTTCAACAATAAGCACATATGCAGTAGCAAGAGAGGGACAGGGAATAGTGTCACCAATGTACCTCGAAACAACTGGATATGCAGAAAGAAGTAGTTTTCTTATCTAATCTTTCTTCTTTGCAATACCCACTTGTGGGAGGGTAAACATTAACATTTCAGCCACTGAAAACTTTCAGTCAACATAAGTTCAATATAATACATTAAATAATCCCTCTAGAATATGTACTGTCCAGGATGGTAGCCCTTAGCTTTGTAGTTTTCCCTCGCACATTTCCCCCACAGCTATACCACTTGATATCTTTTTCAATTCTTTCAAATCACTTTCAAAAAATATATGTAAAGTTTTATTTTCACAGCCCTTTATCAGAAATATTATTCCTAGATAGTCTTGGTGATAAAATAATTTTAATGATTTTTATCTCAGAGGTATTTTGTGATTTGAAAAATTCTAAAAGCAGAGGTATAAGGAGATCAAGTCTCAAAGAGAATATACAAGTAACTTGATGCTGTGCTTCAAGGATTCTGAATGTTATTGTTTTCTATTTTAAGATCTTTAATGTAGTGATACTGTTTTCTACAATTAAAAAAATGGTTAAATTGAAAAATATTCTATTCCTCAGCATCCTAACCATATTTCAAGTGTTTATCAGTCACACGTGGCTCTTGGCTACCATACTGGACATTCAGAATGTTTGTGTTGCCCCAGACTGTTGCACTGGACAGCGTTGCTCCAGATAATAGTCAATAATGGCTTCTCGGCCTTTTGGCCAAGATCAAGTGCAGATAATAGTCAATTGCAGATTCCTAGCCGTCCAGCCCCTCCCTGGCTGATGGGGTCTGGATGAGATCTCCAGTGGTTCTGGATAGGTAGAGAAGAGAGTTTGGTTTCTCCTGCTTTGGCAGGCAGGAGCCCAGTGGCCTGTCACTGGTCCTTCTTGAGCTCAAACTGCCTGACTGTGGGGTCCTCCACTGGCGTTCAGGTACCAACATCTCTCCCTCAACTTCCTGACTTCAGAGGAAGTTACAAAAGCCAGTCTCTATTCATTCTACTGACCCAGTCCCTCATTCCCAAGCATGAGGGACATCTGTGGGAAGCTAGTCAGCCTCCCTCCTTTGACCACACTCTATGACCCACTGTTCAGTCTAGGCCCACAGGATTCTTCAGACTGCCCATCACACTAGCCTCAGCCCTCAAAACCTAGGGACTCTGTTCCACCAGAAGCCTCCACAGCCACCTCTTATCTCAAGTCAGCAAACCATCCAGTTTTCCCATACTCTGATGTATGTATAGTCTCCCTAAAGAGACTGCAGTGATCCCAGGCTATGCCTGAGAAGTAAGAACAAGGTACTAGCCCTCAGACTTTTTCTTTCTGTTGCCACTTTTTTTTTAAATTTTATATATTTTTTACATCATTTTTCATTTTTGCACAATGTATGCATTTTATAGTCCCCATACAATTCCCATCCTCCTTGTTTTGATCCTACTCCCTCCTCCCTGCCCCCTGTAGTATGCTCTGGCTTATAGTTGCTTGTTGATTTTGATTTTTACTTTATTATAATTAGTCTTTTTCCTGGTCCCTTATTTAGGTTTTCTAAATTCCTGCTATGAGTGAAACCCTCTGGTATTTTTCTTTTCCTTTCTGGCTTATTTTGCTGAGCATGATCCCTTCCAGCTCCATCTATGCACTATTTACAATAGGTAAGCTATGGAAACAACCCAAATGCCAAAAAATAGATGACTGGATCAAGAAGATGTGGTACGTATACACAATGGAATATTACTCAGCAATCAAAAAAGATAATCTCTTACCACTTTTAATATATATCCTCCCTCAGAAGTTTTAACCCAAAGAGGGACAGGTCTGAGTGTCTGCTTCTCCCCTCTCCCTGCTCTTCCTTTTCATCCTACCCACCACTCTTTGGGCCTGGAAAGGGGTGGAATATTCCTTTATGAGCCATGTTATATGGCAGGGCAAGAAGCCGAGTAACCAGGCTTTCTCATCCTTATTTGAGAAAGCAAAGCCTTTTCCTTTGTGTATTTTAAGGGGAAATTTAGGAATTCAGAAAATTCCTCCTCAAAACAATAGCCGTCTTCCTGCAGTATGCAATTTCATTTGCAATGTCAGGAGCAATTGTTACTTGCACCTTTGTCTTTGCATTCTGTATGATTTCAAACTTCTACACCCTCTCCTTGCATTTTCCCACCCCACCCACTGAGGCAGATGGATGCCCTGATCTGCCCAGGGTCAAGATTGTTCATTCAGGAAGATGAACCTGAAGAAGCACATGAACAAATTCTAAATCATTAAACCGCTTACAATAGGGAAAGGGAAAATTAAAATTTTTTAATTGTAATTACAATTTTTGACTTAGATTAATCAGAAACTTTCTTTATAGAGGAGGTCATTCCCAAGGTTATATTGGATGGTAAATGGTTGACACCACAAATCACCACCACACAACTAACTCTGTGACACTGTACAAGTTTGCTTTTCCTCTCTTTGCCTAAGTTTCCTCATCCATAAAATGGGAATAATAATTATGCTGTGGTGCACTGTTTTGAAAATTGAATGACATCAGGTAAATAAAACACCGGATCTGCAACATAGTTGCCATTCAGGAAATATTCTGGGATAATAGTACCACAAATAAGAATAACAACTTTAAACAAAGGAATTCTTAAGACAAAGTTTAAAAATAATAGCCTAATTCCTGCTTTCAGCCCACAAGTGCAGTTTAAATGCATACAGATTTAACCATACAATGGTTTTATCTCTTAGAATCGCCAGTGTGGTTGAATCTCAGGAATGACAGATCTTCACAAGTCACTTACTCAACACCACTGGCATCCCCTGGCAGTGAGCAGGTGCTCTCCAATCTTGGGCATTACCAAGAAGGGATACTCACTACTTCCAAAAGGCAACTGACTTTTTTCTGTTGAGTTCTGATGATACTAATTATCTTCCTAAAATTGTGTATCACCTTCTCTCATTACACCTTTTTCTCATTTATCATTAAAAAAAAAATCTATAATACAAACAACCCAGCACTTTGTTTTGTAACATATTATAAAAGTTTGTAAAGTAAAATATTAAAATTCCCCCTCTACACTCTACCAAATTTCATTTTGCAGAGATGCCTCCTCTGAACAGGATTTTTCCATTCCATTTTCTATCTATACACAGTTATGTCCATATGCATTTTTTACATAAATGGAGCCAGGCTGTATAGGCACGGCAGCAGCCAGTTTATTAAAAATGTAATAGTATCTCGTGGACATAGTCTGATAACTTGATGCAAGAACTGCTATCATTGTCAAGATGGTCCATGATTAAGCAAAAATGTTTCCCTTAGCCGTACTCCTCACTGGTCTTTGTTTAGCCTTCTGATGCCACTTAGAAGAATCTGGATGGGTTTAAAATATTTAAAGTCAATCTTCAAGTGAGAGTTTTCTCTAAACTAAAGATCCAATATTCTGTTTTTTTAATTTTTGCAATAGACTTTATTTTTCAGAACAGTTTAAGTTTATAACAAAATTGAGTGAGAAGTATAGAGATTTCCCATATACTTCCATGTTTCATATGTTTTTATTTATTTATTTATTTTTATCTTTTTAAACAATATTTGCTTCCCCACCCTCTCAGGTGTAGTCCCCATAGAGTTTCCTTCACCAGTGCACCCGTGTACCATCACCTCAGTCCCCTGTGCTCCTCCCTCCCTCCCTCTCATCCCTCTCCCTCCTCCTCCCCTGCAGGATGTCTCTGATTTATAATTGTCTGTTTTTGCTTTGTTGTGTTTTGTACTGTACATACAAGAAGATCCACTATTCTTAATGTTGTTTGTTCTTCACATGCCATAGCTCTAGAGGTCTCCGAATGTACTGGATCTTCTTTGGTCCCCAGGACCCAACAGCATGTCTGGAACTGCTGTCTGGCCAATGCAGCAGGCAGGAACCTTACTTCTGCCGAGAGCTTAAAAGATCAGTCATCTACCAGGCAACCCTTCCCCTCATCGTTCATAGTTTGGTGACCATGTAATTTATCTTCTAAATCCAGACACTTTGAGAAGTAAGTATACTAACTGGACCGGATATGGAGAAAAGAGAACTATCCAAGTTTATTTTTTACTTTTTTTTGAATATTTTATACAGTCTTTTTATTTTTTATTTTTTTTAAATAATAAATTTTATTTTTATATTCCCCATACAATTGCAACCCCGATTTTGACCCCAATCCCTCCTCCCCTCACCCCCGACAAAGAGTGTCTCTGGTTCATAGTTGTTTGTTGATTTTGATTTTTTTCTTTCTTATAGTTATTCTTTTTCCTGGTCCCTTATTTAAGTTTTCTAGATTCCTGCTATGAGTGAGACCATCCGGTATTTTTCTTTTTCTTTTTCTTTCTGGCTTATTTCGCTGAGCATGATCCCTTCCAGCTCCATCCATGTTGCTGCAAATTGCATGAGTTTATCTTTTTTGAATGCTGAGTAATATTCCATGGTATATATGTACCACATCTTCTTGATCCAGTCATCTATTTTTGGGAATTTGGGCTATCCAGGTTTAAATAGAGAACGTCTCACACAAAAGTGAAAATCAATTAAAATGTTAAGGTTTCTCTCTCTCTCTCTCTCTTTTTTTTTTTTTTAAGACTACCTGCTTTTAAGCCAAGCTCCAAAGTTACAGAATCTTCATTGGAGACAAACTGGCCTCCATTGGGGTAGGCTTGATTTTTGAAAAGAGCAAATCTTTATCAGATAGAACCAAGATGAGGGATCAACTACTCTGACTTCTTTTATGGATGGAGAACGAAGCCCAGGGAGATTAAGAGATTTATTTAGTCACTCAGCCAATTAGTGGCAACTTTTTTTAAGGGGAAAAAAATGTATTGAGGAAATGGAACTAAAATTCTAGCCACCAATTATCATGTACCAGTCATCATGCTAAGAGCTACCCTTATTTTAGTTCCTATTAATTGAGCAGCCCTGTGCCAGTCACTGTATTATGTGTTTGGAAGGAATCTGTTTCCTGAAATAATACATCAATCTGTTGACTCGTGGGAACTACAAAAACCACCAGGGTCAATATTCTTGTTTCATTTTAGGATATACTGAGATACACAAGAGAAAGACATACACATAAGTAGAAATGGAGACTCAGAAAAGTGAGTATTGTTTCCCAAAGTTACATAAGGAATAAGTGCTAGAGCAGATTCTAACTCCCTAGCTTTCACCAAGGAATGCACACAGCCTGGGCACTGGGAAGCCTGGGGCAGGGCGGAGGGGGTGCCAAGGGTTACCCCTTGATCAGCGCACATGGTCTGTGAGCCACAGCAGAAGTGGAGGCAACCTCAACTGGCCTCTTGATACCACCAAGTACATCCCTCACTGGTGAGAAAAACATTATTTTTTAAAATCTACTTTAAAAAATACAACATAATAACAACCAGCATTCGTGAGAGTCTTCGTGGCTAGTTCTTTCACATGCACCATCTCACTGGATGTTTACAACAACCCTCAGGGCAGGGAAGGCATCATCCCCCTAACTCTATGGACAGGCCAACAAGAAAGGTGGGGAGGAGGTGCAAAATAAACTTGCCCCAAATACCAGAAATGGTGGATAAGAGCCAGACCTTTTATTCTACTATAAAGAGCCCAGAACTTTATTCCACTATAACCAGTCGTCAGTCGCTGGCTATATCATTGGCACTGTGCTGTACTAGGTCTTTTTACAGGGAGAGAATAGATGCACCATGTTATTAGGCTAATTGCAGCTCGTGAAAGTGATGCCTTTTCTTTTGCCCAGTGCTAAGAGGTGATTTAAATTAAAAGGGCACGTTCAATGCACCCACCTCGGGCAGAGCTCCATCAGAGCAAACAGGCCCCCTGACTGGAGTTTCTTTCCTTGGTGTTTTCTTATCTGTCTCCCACCAATGGCTTGGCCTCTGTGAGTGAGTGGGGTCAGGAAGTGGTCTCTGTTTTTATTCTCTGTGTGGAAATTTTCTAATTATAGGTCACACCAAGAGTTTCCATTCTCCCCCATGGCACTTCACTCTGTTTATGTAACTTAACAAGCAAAGACCTAGTGCTTTTTTTTTTTTTCTTCAAACTTAAACCAAGAAGCTTTTAATGAAGAATCAAACTCACTCCCTTATCTTTCTGACTAGTGAACAGCCGTGGTCTGTTATCTGCCCAGTCTGTAGCTGAAATTACCATCTCCTCTCTGGTGGAGACTTTATAGTCTGATTATGCCTTAAGCTTCCTGTGTAAGCCAGCAGGAGAGAGGGAACATTTTTGTAAAATGCCAAAAAAAAGAGATTCAAGTACCATTCCCTAAAACTCCAGCCTCCACAGAATAAAGACATGCTATCTCACAGAATCAAGTAACAGGGTTACTGTTCAAGACTGATGAACACAGTGTGGCATCTAATCAATAAGGTGCCCATATAGTACATAAAAAGGAGTGAGATTTTAGACAATTATTCTTTGGAGAACACAAGTTAAGGGCCAACACTTAGACAGTTCTATTCTGATCATGTGGCTATTTCCTCCCTAACTTAATGATCTCAAAAGTAATGCTAAGTTATGCCATCTCAGAATAAGATCTGCTGGAAATCTATTCATTGATAGTAACGTTAGGCAAAACTTGGTCAGTGCTATCAGCCAATCCTATAGAACAAAATGAAAAAGAAGATCCCACATTTATGAGGCTAAAACACATTTATAAGCCAAATGTTTAAGTCAAAAAACAGCTATATGGGAAAGATTCTGTTCTCTCCCTGCCAACAGTGTGTAAATAGAAATCTCTTTTGCAGACTTTTCAACAATAGGGCCTGGAAAGGAAATATAAAAGAAGTGGGATTTTAGTAAAAACCCTGACCCTGAATATCTACACTAATATTAACTATTTTAAAATTAACTTTTTAATTATCCTCCAGAGGTTGCAGAGCACACCTAAATGAGAGGAAACTAATTTATGAAACAGCCTGCCAAGTAGGATCAAGGAAGGTGTTTGCTATTCAGGAAGCAAACAGCACTGGAGCAGGAATGTGGGGTCCAGAAAAAAGAGTCAACTGACCCCAGAAAAGTCACTGAGCTTTGCTGAAGTGGGAAGAGTAGCAGCCTCACCACCGAAACTTCTCTCACCTACTTCCTCAATATGGTAAAGAGGGTGGGAGCTGCCGCGAGCGTTGTTTTTAGCAGGGTATGGCACAAAACCAATGCCATCGCCATCATCTGAGAATTCCCAAGCAGTGTTGATTTAGTGCTATTTGAAACCAGATACACAGAACTTTTCCAACCTTTAGCTTTCTTAGCCAGTTTTGTTTTAACTCATGTTTCATTTTGATACGTGGAAATATCTTCCCCTACTGTCTCACCTAAATTTGAGTATGTTTTCTAAGTGGACACCCTTAGGAATCCCTAGAGTCTTTCTTTGTAGGTTTACCAGCTAGGAAGAATTCATTGAGCTTTACATTTTGCTGTTTATATTATGAAAGGAATACATATTTCCTATTATTTGGCATAATAAAAAATATTTCATGCATGTAGTATTGTATTGCTTTGCATTATGTTATTTAATGCATTATCATATTAAATATGCTTCTCCCAAGCCTACATGACTACTTTCTCTTCTATCCAACACTTTTCACCAAATCCTTCATAAAAATCACTGCTTTAGGGGCCTCCCCTGGTGGCGCAGCGGTTGAGCACTGGGCTGCGAGGCTGCCTGCAGCTTCTGCAGCGCTGGCTCGTTCCCCACCTGTGAGGGTCCCACAAAAAAAAAAATCACTGCTTTAGAATTATACCATCTCTGACACATATTGCAGGGTAGTTTTCTGAAAGAAGAGAGACCAGGAGACTTGCTGAATTCCTGTGAACTGAAGTCAGGAAATATTCAGAAACATAAGACTAATGCGGAGAAAAGGTGGAGGAAGAGTATAATTGCATTGATTATAAATACCGGCAGAAATAAACATCATGTCTTTTAGCTCCTCAAAAAAAGTGAAAGTGGTCACCTGAGCCCGAACTATAATAATGAATGAATTCAAAGATATTTTAATGTAATTACCAGGTCCACTACCAGTCCACATGGTACTTTTAGACAAATTAGGTAAAGGCTCCCCTTCTTCAAGACACTTTACTTTCTTTTTCTGAAAAGTCACTGTTCTATAGTGATTTTGTTTCTAAAAACAGGAAACTTCACTCCCACTTATTTTAAAAGCATCATGCGAATTTGCACAAATCTACAATATGTATGATGTGAATGATGGTCCATACAAGGTCCTTTGTTCAGTCTACAAGGCGAGTTCAATAATACATGGCTCCCCTAGGAATCATTCATTTAATGTCCATCACCCAACCAGGAGTATTTTTGGTAATGGACATGGGGTAATATCCATCCCCCAAGAGCTGTGAGTATTTCATGCATGGCCTCATCTAGCTTAGTTTCCTGAACACATCGAGAGATGGCAATTGAATGATTAATGGAATGAATAAACAAATGAATGTCCCTCCTTTAACATAAGGGACTACTGCAATACTGAGAAACAAATATGACTAACATTTACTAAGCACCACCATGCTCTATGGAGAGCTCGAATGAACATTCTCATGAAAAGTCGGTGAGGTAGGGTTTTCCACACCATCTCCACACTCCCAGAAACTTAAGTCAAGTTACTTACCGGTCACAAACATGTGAGCACCATAATCACATTCGTAACCACTACACTGGTAAGTCAGTCAGTAGCTTGCATCATTCCCAGAGGCTGCTACAGATACTGGAAACAAAAGAGTTCCCTTGTGTGGCCAGTGTAACAGAGAAAAGGTACCAGAGGCCTTATGGGCTGACTTCTTTTTCTAGCTACAGTGAAAGGCATACTTTTTAGACAACTCAAGCCAGCAATGAGGTCAGAGAGTACACCTGGCCTTGGTCTGCATGTCTGCAGACTCGTCGGAAATCATCAATTCATCACAGGCTCTCTCCTTACCTGAGGTGCAGCACCTGAACCTATGGCACATCCTGAAATGTCTTGGCCACTAGATGGCACCGAAGCTCAAATGTCACAGAACTCTTTGGAACATTTCTCCCGCCATGTTTTATTTAAGATAATAATAATAACCTTAATAGTAGCATTAATGAGCACTTACTATATGCCAGGTATCTTTTCAAGTTCTCTACAACTATTATCTCACATAATCCCCACAAATCTATTGAAAAGATCCCTCCATTTTACAGTTGAAGAAATTGAGCTTTAGAGAGTCAACTATTTTAACTAAGCTAGTAAAAGGCAGAGTAGGGATTTTAACCTGGACAACCTGACTCTCTACAACCCAATGTTCTTAACTACTGTTCTGTTTCCCCCTACTCTGTTACTGTCCTTACCCTTAGCTGCTGAACATAGGTTCAATACAACCACAGATTATTTTTGAAACCACTTTTAAAAAATCTCTCTCAAGGGAAAGAAAAAAACCCTTTCAGGGCACATAAGCAAACACAAGCCAAGACTCAGATGTACTGGTGCTATTTACCCAAAGGCACAAGTTCAATAGAACATAATCCTGCTGGTGAAAAAAAATGAGCCTCAATCTGTGGTGCAATGAGGCAGAGTCAGCTGGATAACATGTTAGAGAAAGCCCTCCACAGATGACCTGAGGGTGAGCCCTGTCTCTTCCTTACCACCCCAGATCTAGAGCAGGTCCTCAGCTTCTGATATCTGTTAAAAGAGGTAAGCAATGTACACCCCTTTACCAAGTACTGTCTACATTTCGGGCTCTATGGTAAGCCCATAGGTACATACTCATGAGAAGTCACTGGTAAGTCAATATGTACTTAGAAAAGTAAGTTGGGTAAAAATAAGTATGTGAAAGTGTTCATTGTTGTCATTGTTTAATAACAAGTAAGCTATAATATCATTAGAAGGCTTCTCTCCCCTTTTTCATCTAAACAAACTTCTATCCTCAGTCTTGCCTTTTTACATGTCTGTTTCCAGAGAAATGTCCTTAAAGCACAGACTTTACCAGATCTTCTCCCACTCATAGCCACTGGTTCCATCACTAATTCCAAACATAGTGTCCAAGGCTTTCATCACCCACTTCTACTGAGACTCTTCTTTCTCATGACTGCCAATTAGTCCTCCCCTTCATATTATGCCTCATTCAGACTCATTGCTATGCTCAGGCACTCCCCCTATTTCTTATCATTGTGTCTCTACTCAATCATTCACTCCTCCTGTCTGTGATTTGGTTACACATTATCAGAGCTTTGACATCTGTTTAAGCCCAAGACCTCCCTTCAAGGAGTGACCCCCCCTAATATTGCAATGACCAAGAGGTGGGCACCAAGAGGTGATCCAAGTCATCTTGTTAGGTATTTTTGCCTTGACATTTGCATGTTGAGAGGCGAGACCCACCCCAATAGTGTCAGAGTTGACTCATCTTACAGACCTTGCTATGAAGTAAAATCTGCCACCAATATTTAATATGACAATCCACATGGCTATTTCCTTAGAGGTTCAATTTTGTTTCAAAGGAGTCACTCCCACAGTAGAGTCTCCTTTCCTCCCCCACGTCAGTTAACCAGAATCCATCTCTGCTGCTTGCAACCTCTAAACAAAGTCTTTCAAGAGTCAGTTCAAATGACTCATTTCAAGCACATTGTAGAACAGTTATTTATATACATTTTTATTTTCTCTCTAGACTTTTTAGCCCTGAAATTTAGGGACTGGGGCTTTTTCTTTGTATACCCAACAGCCCCTAAAACAGTGCCAGCACACAGTTTTTCTAGCTAAATAACACTTGACTTGAATGTCAAGCCATTTAATAAGCAGAGTTTAAAGCTACTGATAGGAGTTGGTGCTATTTTAATTCTGTGTTCTGTAATGTTCAGTTATGTTGTTAGTGAACTGAATTTATATTACTGTAGAAAATCATATCCAAATTTTACAAGCTTTACCTACTTTGAAGAAAGCCCAAGAGCTACAGTGATTTTGAGAGTACTATTTGGATCCATAGACTTCTATCTCTTGCCTACTTCTCCTCCTTGCTGAAATACGAGGCTTCTGGCAGCTGCCACCATCAGATTCCAAACAGGCATGTGAATAACAATGGGAAGTGTGACAATTCCCCTGGTTGCTTTTTTTTTTTAAACCTTCACAGGAAGAGCTTGACTATGGAGAGATCTATGTTTAGACTGTTGTCTTTTGTGTTTACTTTAGTAAACTGCATTTCAAGGCCCCTAGGATGCAAGTTATATTCATTATATGCATAATTTCCACTTCAACATGATTTTCACATCAAAATGATAAAGGGTAACCAAAGAGTGATAACAAGTGCAATATGAAAGTGACCTGCAGTTAATGTGAACCGTAAATGAATATAATCAAACTGTTTATTGGGATGGATGGATGGATGGGTGGATGGATAGATATTTAAAGCCAAGCATGATTTCTATTATCTCTATCATGAAAGACATATTTTTTTCTCTCTTTCCATATTTGAAATCTTTTTGGAGCAAGGAGAAGGAAAACTAAGAGGGGGAAAGGAGTTACCACAGGGTTTCTCATTCTAATGCTCCTTTTCCTCCCCAACAAATAGCTAACTGAGGGTAAGTCCTGACAGTAGCAGCTGCCTACCGCAAGTAGAGGAAGTTTTAGATCTGCTGTAATGATTCACTAAATTAAGTATACTTACCGTAAGTTTTATGACTTGTTGACTTCCAATAATTACTCACTGATCATCCATCATGACAAGAATGAAACACCATAAAAAAGTTGTTTCCCAACACAAGAAATATTTTCAAAGATTTTTCCTTAACATAGCAAAGGATAAGGCTAAACTCAACCTATGCCTCAATAGTGAAATCCAAAGGCATTATCAACACATAAAAACAAAATATATAGTCTGGGAAGATAAAGTAGGTGTGCTTTCCCCTATTCTTCCCATTAACTACAATTGAAAGCCCAGAAATTATGGATAAAACAAATATTAAAAAAGAAACTCTGAAAGGTAAAGAGAAGGAGAGATAGAGAAGGAAGACATATTACAAATAAGAGGAGAAACTAATGCAATGTTTGGCAGTATTCCCTTCCTCTCTTTTTGCTCTGTGGGCTCTGTAGTGCTATCCCTTTAGCATTCTGATACTTCGATTGGCATTTTGTATCTTTTTCTTTGTCAGTCTTGCTCGAGGCTTGTCAATATTGTTGATTTTTTCAAAGCACCAGGTCTTTATTTTGATATTCTCTACTGTTTTTCCCATTTTCAATTTCATTAGTTTCTACTCTTACTTATATTATAATTTTGAAGGAAGCAATTAAAGTAGGAGAGTCAAGCATGATGTAATTTCAATAATAAAAACTATGAAGGGACAGACATATAGATCAATGAAACAAAATAAAGATTTCAGAAAGAGACACACACAAAAATGTACAACTGGAATTTAACAAGGAACAAAACAATTCAATAGAAGAAAGATAACCTTTTCAGGAAATGATGCTGGACACCTACAGGTAAAAAGGGGGGGGAAAGAAATTATTGGCCTGAATTAACTCAAAATAAGTCAGAGACTAAATGTAAGACATAAAAGTAAGAAAACAGGGGAGGGCCTTTGGAATCTTGGCCTCTGCAGAGAGTTCGTACATTTCACACCAAAAAATAAGCCAAAAAGGGAAAATTGATAAATAACACTTCAAAAAATTTAAAACTTTTGCTTAAAAATTTAATATCCTGTTACTAATATGAAAAGCTTATATATTCTGTAGATTTACAGGCTTAGAAAATGTGTTTGCAAATGACAAATCTGAAAAAGAACAAGTATATAGAATATACCAGGTTATTGGAAAAGTCATGATTTTTTCTGTTTTTCAAGCAAAAATGCATCATAACTTTTCCAGAGCCCAATATAAAGAACTCTCAAAACTGAAAGGTAAAAAACCAAACAGAAATGAGGAAATTAGAAAATGGGAAGCACATGAAGAGATATTACACTGAAGAAGATACAAAAAGCAAGTACATGAAAATATGTTCAACCCCAGAGTATTATGCTGAGTGAAAAAAATCCAAACAGAAGGTTACTACTACTACATTTTCCCGTTGACATAATATTCAGAAAATGACAAAATTATAGAAATGTGTAGAATGACTGGTGATTGCCAGTGAGTAAGCGGGGAATGTGGTCTGGGGAAAGCAGACCACATTTTTATAATATAAAAGAGTGACATGGGATCCCTCTGGTAATGGAAATCTGTAGCTTGACTCTGTCAATATTAATGTCCTGATTATGATATTGTTCTGTAGTTTTAAAAGATGTTACCATTGAATAAACCTGGGTAAAGTATGTGCACCATTGCTTTGCATTATTTCTCAAAACTGGATGTGAGTACACAGTTACCTCAAAATAAGTTTAGTTTAAAAATTAAAATAATACAGCATTGGAGGAAAACAGAGGAAGTTAACATAATGAATTAAATGTAGTACATGTGAATTATAATATATACTTTCTGTTGTATTTTTAAACTATTGAAACTCTTTTTTCTTCAAAATAAAGTAGAACACAAAAGAGGGAAATTTTTCCAGGGAATGGAAACCAGTTATTTATAACATAAAAAGAGTTGAGAGTTACAGTAGAATAGAACATAGATAAAAGTGAGAAAGTATACCATCGAACAGAGAAAGTAGAGGTATCTCATTCAACTATTTAAATTTGGCTTATGAGCCAACAGGTCTACAGGAGATATTCATCACAGACAAGCAATATTTTTAATGACAATATTTAAATGGAGAGAGGATGGAGAAATTCAGATTGCTGTTTGATTTTCGGTCTTTTTCCATTCTTGGCCTTCACATTTTTGACCATGGTGGTTTTACAATGTGAACATCCTAGTTAATTCTCAAGATAATGGCAGACAAAAGCAAAATAAGCTCCCAGGTTTAGAAAATGTGTTGCTTTTAGTAAACTTTTTTTTTTAACTTTATAGTCAAATGGAGCAGGGCTGGGGGTGCGAAATTATTACTGGTCTGCTGAAAAAAAAGTATCACCGACTCTTTCCCAGACATACCAATTATAGATATGATGTAGCTGATAAAACTTAGTTTAAATAATGTATTAATCATTAGTCACAAAGTTTCTCCTTTATTTCTGACTTTGCTAACATTTAACATAATTTTTCTTCGGTCAATGATACAGCATTCTTTCACATGAAAATTCATGGGTAGAATTTTCTCTCAGAATCCAGAAAAAAAAATCCATTACAGGAACATCTATCAATTCCTTCCAACATGTTAAACAAGAAATTGTCATTAAAGGAAAAGCAACTATATCCTTAAAAGCAAGAAAAAATAATCACTGTCATAAATGATACCATTAAGAACTCTGCCATAGCAGATGAACAAGGCAAATGGAAGGAAATAAAAACTCAGTTACATTATTTTGATTCCACAGGATTACACAGTCTAGTGCAAAACAGTTTAATTTCTAGCTTTGATTTGGTATCTGATAGGCAAAAAACTTTAGTCACTTTTTCTTTGTATATTATCAATCCAGAGAAATTTCTCTCCATGTGGCAGGGCCAGATAAACCTGAAAGATTTAGGTGGCCTGATTCATGGTCATTCATTATTAATAATCCATAGTAGAAAATATATATTCCTTGTCCTTTTACATATTTTTAAATAGAGACAAATAAACAAGCTAAGAAAATAGAATCACCATATTATGATCCATTCCAAGGTACTTACCAGAAGAATGCAAAAACACTAATTCAAAGGAATCTATATTCTCTATGCTCATTGCAATACTATTTACAATACCCAAGTATGGAAACACCTAAGTGGCAATGACAGAGGAATGGATTAAGATGTGGCATGTAAATACATTGGAATACTGCTCAGTTATGAAAATTGGAATCTTACCAACATAGGATGTATATGTGTGTATGTGAGTATGTGTGT
>NW_023605026.1:0-29203 GCF_014898055.3 Talpa occidentalis
TTCTGTGGATCCCCGCTATCCAGTGCCAGGATGGGAGTTTTTCTGCCTCCTTCATTCCTTAGAACCTCACCCCACACTATGTTTTTTCTGATCTGAATCTCATGTTGAAATCTCCTGCCCATGGGGTTTCCCGACGCCGCCTGCTGTGTACAGCACACCCGGATCAGGAACAGAGACAGCGGGTCTGACACTGCGCCCCAAAGGCGCTGCTGTGCCTGAGACCATTGTTGGACTGGAGGCACCTGGACAGACAGATCTGTACCCCCCTTCTCTCCCAGGAGAAGAAAGCAAGCAGGCTCCGAGCTGACAGCAAGGCTGGAAGGCGGGCGCTGCGCCGCTGAGTCCTCCCAGAGGCGAAGGCCGAGGGGTTGCTGTAAACACAGACCTGGCCTGCACGGGTGCTTCTTCCCGGGAGCCCCCGGCACCCTCGGCCTCCACAAGCGCCCAGGTGCTCTCCAGGACCCCTCCCTGACACACGCAGCCCATCCAGGGTGTGATGGCGTCGGCTTCTGACCATGGGACCCTGACCCAGAAGCAGCACATAGAAGCAACCCAGAAGTGGGTGCAGTCTTTCGTGGACAAGAGGATAGGCCGTTCCCTGCGCGCACAGGGGGCCCGCGGCCTGCCTCGGCAACCTGAGTGCCCTCTGTCACCCAGGACCCCGCTTGGCGTCCTGCCCGCTGTGCCGCTTACTCTTCCGGGGAAGCCCAAGGGCAGCTACGGGCTGAGGGCAGCCTGGGTGTCACATCGTGTTCCAGCCAACAAGACTGGCAAAGCGCCAGTCCTGCCTCAACTCCCCAGGGAATAGACCCTTTTGTCCAAATGAGCGAAGCAGAGTCTCGGTGTCCAGGGAGCTCTCATGAGGGGGCGCTGCCGACCAGGACAAAGCCTGTCCCTCTGCTTCTAAAAGCTGAGGAGGGAAGTGCCCAATGGCACTGGAAGACTCCTGCCCTTGGCACCTGGTGTCACTCTTGCTTCACCTTGGCTCAGCCCAAAGGCCTCAGGTGGCTGGGGGCCCGCACCTCCCGGAGCAGAACTCTCTCTTCTTTGCTGAGCCCCCCACGAGCACTCACACCCCTCTCCTGGAGGAAGTGTCCAGGCAGGACGACGACAGGAGACCATCTGGGAAGAAGGTTCTGGAAGATTCATCTTCCCTGAGCAAGGCCTGGGTAGAGACTTGTCAGCTGGCATCATGGGACGTTGGCTTTGCCAACGTTTTCTTAAAACTCAGCATCGCTCAGGGGACAGTCTAACAACACAGACATCACGCGCAAACAAGGAGACACTTGACAGCAAGCCGGGAAACATGGCGGCAGAAACACAGCGACTACGTTTCCAGCTGCTCCTTTCCACGCTGGCTGCCAGACCTTGGTCAACTCCCGGCTCAGGCGCTGGCAAAAGTTTTCTTCTAAGAACATCACTTGGTAACCAGATGGACATTCATTTCCCCGCTGGTCAGTCTCGCAGCCAGCAGAGTGAACCCCTCCCAGGCTCCAGGGCTGCTGCTCCGTACTCAGTTACCCTCAACCCCTTTCCTCACTCAGCTCAGACCCTGGCCAGGCTCCTCTCGCCAAGGATGGACACCAGAGGCACCTTCTGCAAACACGCCCCTGGGGCTCTCCTGTGGGGGAACAGCACCCTCCTCCCGCCAGGGGAACCCCATCCTCTCCTCCGAAGAAATCCAACTCCATGGCCACCCTCAAGGGCAGGTGTCCAGGTGAAGAGCCGGCGCCAAGCACAGCTAGCCACAGAAGCCGCCCGCGAGTCCCCAGGTCCCCACCCCTCCCCGGCAGCGGTCACAGGGCCCCTGCCTGAGAAGCTGGAGGCTGCTGGGCAAGACCCCGACCCCCGGGCTCCCGGGTTCCTCTGGGGCTGGGAGTGTGGATGCGGTGTCAGAAATGAGCAGCCCTGTGTCTGCCCTGTGGGCGCCGTCCTCGGAGTGGGCGCAGGCCAGACTGGGATTCCAGAAGTGACCTGAGTGTAGCATCGAGTTGAGTGCGGGCATTCTTGGGGAAGTAGTTCAGAGGCCCGTAGGACCAGTACCTTTTTAATCTTACCAACACCAAGGAGGGAAGGGGAGAGCCTTCTCATTTCATTCAGACAAAAGTGAGTGCAGAGGGGAGCCTGTGGGCAGAGTGGCCATGACTCCCCAGAAGGCCGGTGAAGAGGCACCAGCCAACTCAGAAACGCTGATCCCTGTGCGCCTGGGGCCCGGGGTGGGCGCTGGGGGGCCGAGGCTCGGTTCAGCCTCTCTGGCAGTCTGACAGGTCAGACTAATTTTAAAAGACGGCCTGGATTTGAGCCCTCGGCACTGGAGAAAGGTCTCAAAGCACAAATCCCCCTGCCCGGCCTCCCCCAAACTTTGTAAATAACAGAGACGCTCACTTGAGTAATTAGAGGAAAAAACTGTCAGCTAAGTGGTTTGAGGAGGTGTGGCTGGAAGCACTCTGTGTTGTTTCTCTGAAGCCGGACGTGCAGACAGTCAAAAACACAAGTTTAACGAGCTAATAAATTTAGAGTGACTCTTCACATCTTACAGTAAGGTCTGGGGCTCGACTATTTCACCTTGAAATCAAAGAGGCTCGACAGGGCGTTCATCCCTGACTCGGCCCCGAGTGTGCTCCGGGAGTTCCCTCATCTCGGTCCATCCTTGCAGCCAGTTCGCTGACCCAGACAATCCAACCTCCAGTGTTTTGTGGAGGAAGGTCACAATTCTTGGTGTTCAAAGATGTTTTCCAGTGTTTGATCTCTGACCTGCCCTCCTCAGCGGGCCTGAGCCGCCTGAACTACCTCTGAGGTGGTGCGAACAGTGCTTGAGGAGCTTAGCTGCCTCCCCTAAGAGATGGCACTTGTCCCGGTTCACGCTGACAAATTTGCCAGCTTCCTCAACACTCAAGTTCAAAGCATTCTAATCTCAATAATCACCGCTTGTACAGTGCCTTTCCAGCCTTTTCTACCTACAGTACTTCTAAACATCCATTTCATTGACCTTAAAAGATATGGTGCATAATGCTACAATTTGGCAAACAAGCCGAGTAAACAGCGTGTGGCTGACACCAGCAGGAACCTCCCTGGCGGCATGTTGGTCCCACTTAGGACTCCAAACCCAAGAAGCCTCGGGGCTCTCTCCAGAGACCCAAGGGTGACGTAATCAGGGCCTGGCTGGATCCAGAGGTGCTCCTCCCCTCCAGTCAGCTTGTTCTGACAACTAATACTTGGGCTGCACCTCTATATTTTACTCATGCGTGACAGTCTGGAGACGGGGAGACCAGGCCTGCCGCTGATTCGCTTTCATCTCTGTCGCCACTTTTCCCAGAGCCCCGGACACCAGTGCTGGTTTCAGGTCTAACGTGACCTTGCTGTCGCACACCACAGAACTACCCATTAATTAAATAAGCAGACTTCTAACTAGGGCAACTCCAAATACCCCGAAATAATGCCTTGGTTCCACTCCTTTTTCTCCAAGATCAGAGTGTATGGAGGGGATTTCTCCCTGGCCAGTCTCACCCGAGAACAAACACTGCCCTCCTCACACCCCAGGGTGGGCTCCTGAGCCTGCAGCCACCCTGAATAGCTGAAGACTGCTGGCACTGCCCACGAGCTGAGCCTCCTCTGTGAGCTTCCGTCTTTCTCTCTGTGAGTCTCTCTGTTATTCTTCTAGGGGTGTAAGGAAGCCAAAAGAGAAACCCCGGCCCCATCTATGTTTGTTGAGTGGCTAAAAACCTTAAGATAATGGAACCTGGATAATAACCACATCCACTTAAGTCTGCAACAAAAGTTCCCGATCCTACTATCCCACGGCCCAGCCCGCTAGAGACACAGAGCTGTCCTCCGGGCAGATTTGCTCCAGCAGGTGGGCACAGATCTGGCCTGTCTCCCTCTGAACTGAACCAGGGCTCAGCCAGCTACCTCCCAGTCTCCCTAGAGACACCACCCTGCAGAAGTCCTGCCAGGGGGTGACAGCTCCCTTTGGGTACCCAGCATCCTCTGGGCAGGTATGCAGGGAGGACTCAGGAATGAGGGAGTGGCCGGGGTGACAGCAGTGGGGTATGAGTGAGACACTGCACCCAGGGGCAAAGAGAAAACCTGGGAAAGGAAAGAGCTGCCCAAGACGAGGTGGCAAAGGCCTGAGCTGGAAAGCTGAGCGAGAAACAGGTGATGAAAGAGATGCTTCTTGGTAGGGATGAGACTCCCAGATTAGCTCTGTGTGCGTTTGTGTCTATCTGTGTGTGTCCATGTGTATCTGTGTGTCTGCGTGTATGTATATGTGTATCTGTCTCTGTGTCTGCCTGTGTGTGTCCGTGTATGTCTATCTGTGTTTGTGTGTGTCTGTGTATCTGTGTGTCTGTGTGTGACTATGTGTCTGTGTGTGTGTCTATGTGTCTGTGTATCTGTGTGTCTAAATGTCTGTCTGTGTGTATATGTGTATCTGTCTCTGTGTCTGCCTCTGTGTGTCCGTGTATACGTCTATCTGTGTTTGTGTGTGTCTGTCTGTGTATCTGTGTGTGTCTATGTGTCTGTCTGTCTGTGTGTCTCTGTGTGTTCACCCATCTCTGCAGCAACAGTTTTCCTCTGGGCATGTGAAACTTTCGCTTTCTCTCTAGGTCTTCACTCTTCTAAAGGCGAGAGAAGTAGAGAACACTGGTTCCTCTCCCCCCGAGGTCCCAGCAGGTGGACAGTAAACACTCACAGAGGGGATAAACATTCACTGGGGTTCTGTCCCTGAAACTGGCAGCAGCAGCCAGCACCACACAGCCTCCCTGAGGAGCTTTTGGGGACTGACCCAGCAGCGCGGCCACTCCTGTGCAAGCACCTGCCCTCTCCCAGTATGCACAGGTCGGGTTTTCCTGAGGGGAAGTGTCCGCCTCCCTGTTCACAGGGTAACCAGACCCTTTCTTTTCATGTAAGGCTCCTCGTCCATCGGCAGCAGCTTTGGTGGCCTCTGGATTTCCCTCCCTCATTCCTAACTCCCCAGAACAGCTGGTGATTTAGGTCGGTCCAAGCAGGAATCTCTGGGAACGTGAGGACCGTTTCTGTAAAACAAGCAAGTCCCCCTGAGTCTGTGCATCTTGGCTGAATCTGGTGTAAATCTATTTTTCTAGAACTGGTGGCAACCATGTATGCCATTATCTTCTCATTTTTGATTTCTGTTATTACCCAAGAAGAGATTCACTACCTAAATTGCAAGAAGATACATAGCCCGGGCCTCCCCGGTGGCGCAGCGGTTGAGCGCTGGGTTACGAAGCTGCCCGCAGCCTCTGCGGCGCCGGTTCGATCCCCGGCTGCTCCCCGGCCACCAGAGGAGGGTCCCACATGGCGCGCAGACCTCTCCTGCCGCCCGCTGCTCCCCTCAGCAGTGTACTTTGGTTCTTCTGCCTGCTCTGCTCCCCGCTCTGGCTCTGGTGAATTCTCTCACCCTCCCGCGCTTCTGACTGTACCCAGTGCTTGTATAAACAAACAAACAAACAAATAAATCTTAAAAAATAAAAAAAAAAAGAAAATAAGTGAAACTATTTTATTAAAAAAAAAAAAAAAAAGAAGATACATAGCCCATTTCTGCCTTACTGCATTAAGAAGTCTTTAAGAGCCTGCCAAAGGATTTGCATTCGAAGAGAAGAAAAGACATTGGGACAGTCCAGCCCCCCAGGGAGCTCGGGAGATGCCAGGCCAGCTGTACTGCCCAGTAAGGTCACTCCTGAGCACATGACCCCTACGGCTGCTGGGGGGTCTCTGGGGGGACATCTGCGGAACAGAATTGGTGGCAGCGTGGTGTGTAGCCTGACACGTCTTCTACCTCAGGCCAGCTCTAAGCCACAGCCCTCTCCACTGCATCTGGCTTAGTGCCCCTCAGGGGCTCCCCACGGGCTCCCCCTTCAATTCTGCCCCAGTCAGCTGACCTGGGATGAGCCCCAGTTTATCACATTGATTAGAGCAGGTGTGTCAAGGGTCCAAACGGACCCAGTCACAATTTCCATTACCCTTTCCCCACCAAAGCAGTCTCCCCTTTTAAAGAGAGATAAATAAACCCAACTTCCTCTATGGATTCTGGGCAGGAGGTTTACTGACTGTATCAAACTGGCTCTTTCCAGATTAAAAACTCATTCCAAAAGAAGTTTTTATGGTTAAAATTAAACCACAGTCCAAAAGCTATTAGAACGCGGACTTTGGACAAATGCCAAAGGGGACAGTCCCGGGCATCTTCCGGGGAGAAAAGGAAAAAGGCCCATTAGAGTGAAGAAATCTTCCACAAATGGCCATATAAAAAATAAGTAAAATGCTGGAACCCGTTCAACCGCCCTGCTTCATTTAGAAGGCAATTTTAACAACATTAGGAAAGCGAAACCAGCTGTGGGTGGGGTGGATACGCTGCCAGGTCACCCTGCTCAGGCGCCGATCGCGCCTCCCTGACGGACGTGCGGGGCGGCCGCGAGGACCCGACGGGCCCGCAGCGCTGGGGCTCCCGCCGCAGGGCTGACCTATGTTTTGGGGAGCCCTGGCTCATCACTTGAGATGACTTGAGTGCCTGGCCCTGGTTTGTTATTTCACAGCATGATTAAGAAATAATCATCGAGGAAAACACAGATGTTCACATCCGTGTGCAAGAAAAAGGCCCGAGGGCGGAGAGCCGGCTGGGGCGGGCGGCGGGCGCGGCCGCAGGTGGTGGCCCGGCCCGCAGCGCCCCCTCGCGGAGGCCCGGGGCGCGGCGGGGCGGGCGGCCTCCCGGGCGGGCCGGCCCAAGGAAGGCCCCGCGCCGCTTTCCGAGTCTCGGCGTCCGCATCTTTGAGGCGGGAGCGGGCAGCAACCAACGCCTGTGCTGGCGGACCCCGGGCTGGCCGCGGGCAGGGGAAGCACCGGCCCCGCCGGCGCCCGCCGTCCTCTCGGCGCGGCCGGGTCTGGCCCCGCGTCTTTCCCAGGGCCCGGCCGGGGCGCGGGGTCACAGAAACAACGGGTCGAGTGACGCTGGCGCCGGGTGGCGCCCCGCTTTTGGTAGTTTTAATAACTTCACAACTGTTTTACACATAATTTTCGCAGCGTTCCCCGCATGAGCAGCTGTCCCGGCGCAGCGAGGGTCTGGCAACTGCGCGCCCCGCCGCTGCCCCGCCGCGGGTCATGGGTTCCCAGAGCGCGCCCGGTGTCTCTGCCCCGCCACCCCCTCGCTGCACCCCTCGGCCTGCTGCTCAGATGTTTGGTAAATACCTGCCCGGCTGACCTGCGGATGAAGCACAGGAATTGAAGGCCAGAAACAGAAAGGGAAAAAGCCCTTTTTCAAGAGTGGCAGCATCAAGCAATATTAAAAACAATGAAGAAGTGTCGAAACCAGGAAGACCTGGTGGTTGCCTAACAGCGAGGATGCGCGAAACGCCGCTGAACTGCACTCTTCAAAACGGCTAATTACATGTTATGTGAATTTCACCTCAATAATAAAAAATCTGAAAGAGCAGAACTGTAATATCACCATTATGACCCGTGATGACTGAGACGCGCTACAAATGCCCCATGAAGGCGAGTGAAGAGAAGAGCGTGGACACAGCGCTTGCTGGTTTACACAAACATTTCCACACTGATGATTTCATTTGTTCCTCCCAACAAACCCTGACACTCGCAGATGAGGAAACCAAGGTCCGCTCTGTGGGCGACTTCCTGCCCTCCCTCCAGGAGGCATCCTGGAGGCTCTGCCCTGCCTGGGAGGGATGTCCTCCACGCAGCCGCTTCCTCCCACCTCCGGGCTCTACTGCCAGAGCCACCTCGTGCCAACTGGCCAGTGGAGATGAGCGACCAGGCCACTGCCATTCTTGCTCCTCAACTCGTTTGGTTTTCCTTCACAATCCTTAGTCCTTTCACATACTGACACAAGTCTCCTGTCTCCCTCCACCACGGCTTAAGCTCCAAGACAACGGGTCTTGGCCACGCTAGATCTCTCTTATAATCCTGACATCTGGAATAGTGTCTGGTAAATAATAGGTAGCTGATAAATACTTGTTAAGTGAATGAATAAGTAGTAGAATGTTACCATGAATTTGACTGGATATTTTGGGGAGCCTCAGCTTTTAAGGTCACATCACAAAAGTGAAATCATTATGTGACAGAGGTAAAACAGCAGATGTCAGCCTACAGCAACAAAATGCTGCCTTGTCCACAAATCAGTCCGCCAGCTCCCTCTCCCCAAGGGCAGGGCGTCTGCCCTGTCCCTAACTCTCAGTTCATGCTAACCAGCAGGTAGCAATAAGGAACAGCAGATTCTGGGAGGCACAGACCAGAAGAGAACCAATGTGTTATTGGGCAAGGTGAGGGGCACCCCCAGGATCCCCTAACCTGCCTGTTCTGAATACATTTTGCCATCCACCACATTAAGACAAAACATACTCTAATGTGTAAGACCTTCAACGGAAAGGAACTTGAATGCAATTAGTGTGTTTCGATAAGAGAAGAAAACGAGAAAGAATGTAGTTTCCAAATCAAGCACCCAAAGTTACCCACGCCCTGGTGGATGAATGCCCAGCCAAACAGGGTCAGCCCAAAGCAGGGTCACTGAGACCCAAAAGCCTGCCACGAGTCTAAGGCACCTTAGGTGGAGCCCCACAGGAAAGGGGCAGAAGGGGCCAGACAAGTCTGGAAGGAAAAGAGCAAAATCAAAATCAAGATAACTGTTCACAGTACAGGACCAGGTCCCACCTAGTGGTGCATGTGTGTGTGTGTGGGGGGGGGTGGTCTCGGAGGAGGAGGAGGAGGAGGAGGGGCCAAGTCAGAGGAGCAGCCTTGAGTGCGGCTTCACTCTGTAGATTCACCTGTGTAACCCGTGGAGAAACGGCTCCTGAGGCCAAAGCGACAAGGAACTTGTATGACGATGTCTAGTTCCCAGGGGAGGCGGGCGGGGCTGCCTCTCCAGCACCAGCTCAGCGTGCCTGCCTGGACGTAGACCGTCACGAGACGGACAGTGGGCCTAAGACCCGGTGGCCTGAGAAACTGTGTCCCTTGGGGGCAGCCGCCTCCCTCCTACTCCTGAATCCATGTGGCCCAGGTACGCATCAAATTCCGAAAGGAGGGTCAGCTCCATTTCATCCACTATTTGAAGCTGTATCTCTTTTTTTTTTTTTTTTTTCATAAGTCACCCAGGAAATACTATTTATTTTATCAAAATTATTCCTTTTCCCTTCTTTTTCTAGGCATTATTTCAGTTTTATTTTTCTTTTTTTTTTTTTAATCTTAAATTTTATTTTTATATTCCCCCATACAATTGCAAACGCCCCATTCTGACCCCAATCCTTCCCCTCCCGCCCCCCACCCCCCAAAAAGTGTCTCTGGTTCATAGTTTTTTGTTGATTTTGATTTTCACTTTCTTATATTCATTTTCCTGGTCCCTTATTTAAGTTTTCTAGATTCCTGCTATGAGTGAAGCTGTATCTCTAAACACAGTCCACACACTGCGGGCAAACTCACTAGTGTAAAAGCCACCATCCATCCACCCTAACCACCCTGATCACCGCCAGCAGGGCTGTTGCTGCATCTCAAATGTAACAAAATGTTTACATGGGCAAATGCCAGCACCCTGCCCCTGCACACTGTAACTTAGCAGTACAGAAACATGTTTTCAACTTCAATAAGTCATAAACATTTTTAAAGTGTTCTGAAACTAAGTTTCTGCAGAGAATTCCAAGCTATGGAGATGATGAAAACTTCTTTTCAAGGGTCCAAAGCAGCTGCTCAAAATGCAAGCCAGTTATTAATGACAAAAACATTAAACAAAAAAATCACAGCCGGACTTGTCAAGCTGCCGTTGCTTCTGCCATTTTCCATGGTGTGATTTATATTACTTTTTGCTTTGTGTGGGTTTCAGGAACTAGGACTCTGACCTTTGGCCTGCACGGTCCTCCTCCCTGTGGGCACTCAAGCGTTGTGGGTGCTTAGCTTTCTCAGTTCCCACAGCTTGAAGGGAAAAGAAACACAGCAAAACATGTTGTCTTTACCCTTCATTCCCTAAGGTTCAAATATGTAGTCAGCCATTTCTCCTGTAATCCGGAGGCCTAGACTTGACAGAAGACAAAACGCACCAGCCCAGCCAGGAATGGAGCAAGATCAGCAGGTGGGGGGGACAGCAGAGATGCAAGATGGGTAGCTGTGTGGGGACCCCTGGGGTCTGGCAACTTCGGTACATAGGCTCCAGCCCAAGGCCGAGGAAGGCAGCTCAGCGGCCTCCTGGCCCAGTGTGGCCTGTTCTTGATTTTCAAAAGCTGCCAGAAACCCACGTTTTAATGTGAATTTCCATATTTTCAAATGTGAGCAATAAAAATGTGCTAAAAATGGTTTTAGAATACTTTCTAGGCCAAGCCTAACACACCTCTGGCCTGAGGAGGCACCTCAAGGCCTGCTTGTGAGCCTGGGCTGAGGGGCAGGGAGGTGGGGGGTGGTAGGTGAGCAGAACATGCGCTCCGGCACCGCTTCCTGGCTGGCCAGATCACCCCTCAGTCATGGCACTGGTGTCTGCTCACCGCCAATGCTACTTGGTAGCAGCTGAGGGTGCCGACTCTCTTGGGTTCAGATCCTAACCCCACCACTTACCACCTCACACCTGACTTGTCAATTTGATTGACAACTCCATGCCCCAACTGCCTCATCTACAAAATCCCAATAATCAGGGGTGGGGGGACACAAATATTGTTTGAAAATGAGCAATGATGTAAAAAATAAAAAAAATTATAAATAAACTTAAAATAAATAAAATGCCAATAATCACACAACCCCTCTTGTAGGGTAGGATGAATCCAGCGAGACTGCGTGTGAATTTGCTGGCAGTGTCAGCTACCGCAGTCTCAAGCTCAGGCTCCCTCCTCACGATCCATACACTGTGAACCAGCCAAGCCTGTCAAAACCTCTCCACACTCTCCTCCTGCCTTCATCCCCACTCTCTCTGCCTCCTTCCTGCCTCATCCTCTGGTCACCCCCCAGCTCAGCTCCTGCTCTGACCACCCGCTGACTGCTCCAGGTGGGGGTCAGCTCTCCCCAGCTCCCCTCTAGCTGTCGCTGTAGCACCCTCCTTGCCCCCATCCACAGCACCTGCCTTTGCGGGAACACACCCAGCCAGCCCACCAAGGCAACTCCATTCTTTCTGCTGAGAACCCCTGTGACAATGGAATACTACTCAGCGATCAAAAAAAACAAACGCGCGTCATTTGCGGCAACATGGATGGAGCTGGAAGGGATTATGCTAAGTGAAATAAGTCAGAAGGAAAAAGAAAAATCCCCCTTAATGGGGGGGACTACAGGGAAACCAAACCAACGATCAGGAAAAAGACAAAACTTGCAGAGAAACCCTAGATTGCAGCAGGGGAGGGGTCAAATCGGAGGGAAGAGCACAGGGGACTGTGGTGACAGTCATGGTGCCATGGTGGTGGGAGACTCATGGGACTACACCTGAGGGGAGAGAGCAAATATTGTACAAAAATGCACAACAAAGTAAGAAAATTAAAAAATTAATTAACAAAAGAAATAGAACATCTGTGCTCTTCTCCCCAGTGTCAAGGGCCTCACACCCTTCCAGGCCCAGCCCTAGTGGGTCATCGCTATGGAGACACTTCCCCGACCACCCTGTGAACAGCCCCCACTGCCACTGCCTCCTCCCCTGGGGCTCCCCCCCAGCCCATCTCACTGCGCACTGTGGCATCTGTCTCAACGGGCTACCGGGGGCCTAAACGTGGTCCTACACACTGCTTGCATCCCACCCAGGACGCAGTGCGTGTGCAGTGTTTGCTGAATGAATGAATGGAACCAACCATTAGGACATTTGAACAAAAGTAAAAAAATAATGTCACAACCTTTGCAATCCACTACAGAACTGAGGCCACCAGAGCGCGAGAGAAGCGGGGGAGCAAGGGGGGATCCCAGTGGACTGTGGGACAGTGGTGGTGGGCATGCGGTAGAAACACTCATTAGTACAGGTGTGATCCTAACCCCAAAACACACACAGCATTGTAAACCAATGTGGTCTCCATAATACAATTTTAAAACATCAATGGCGATGGCGCTTCTAACACATCCTGTTATAAGAAACAGGGACCACTGAGAACATGCCAAGAAAGAACAGAATAACAAAAATAAATGAAACCACTCAGGGGCCCTCAATTCCCTGTGAGCATTTTGGTTTTATACATATAGAAAGTTCTAGGGCCCCAGCTGACTGGATATATCTGCACTTACTGGATATATCTGCACTTGTCTCGATGTCTGGTTGCCACCTTTCCTGCGGCCTCAGTGGAACGCACCTGCTGATCTGATCCTGGGAGAAAACGCGATCTGGGCACAGAACGAATCCGATGGCGCAGCTTGTTGTTGGCACGCCCTGCAGTGTGCCCCGGGCCGGCCCCAGCACTCCTGGTCTTGATCTCGGGCCTGCTCAGTACTGAGTCAGCAGCGAGGCCAGGAGTGGACGATGTCGGGAAGACAGACCTGGGAAAGAACATAAACACGCACCTTTGTAGCATTTGTGTTTTTAGGAACTTGCCACTGCAGCATCATTCAAGGTCTCCCCCCAGGGAATGAGGGTTGTCTTGTACATCATTCGTGGCCCCCAGGCAAGAGGCTAGGAAATAGGGTGGGAGGTAAGGGAGAGGGGGATGGGGGGTGATTGTTGAATAAAAACAGGGAGGTGATTCAGCAGAGAGCTTTGCAGTGCAGCTCAGGGCCCAGCCCGGGCAGCTCCCAGACAGCAGAGTTGAGAGTCATGTTTCCTTCTCAAAGAGCAGTGGGAAGAAGTGGTGGTGAACGCAGAAGGCACCTGCGAAGTTGCTCTGATGAGACAGACATCAGTGTCAGCGAGTGCCTGCCGCAGGAGAGTCCCAGCGCTGTGGTACCTGCAACTCTGACCGACCAGCAGGGAGAACAGGAAGAGGCTTAGGAGACAGTCTGCATGCACACCAGGCCGCAAAGAATGGCTCAGACATGGACTAGATCTAGACTCTTACGTGGCCAGGCTGGACGGGGAAAGAACACCCTCAGAGCTACAGGGAAGTTAGGGCTAAGCAATCTTCCAGCAGGTGAAAAGGCAGTGCCAGGCGCGCTTGAGGGCTTCAAACCCGTGAGATAAGGAACAGGGTCCCTTCTCGTAGAGACTTCTTCACAGACGTTAAAAGTCACCGAGACAGGGCCTCCCTGGTGGTGCAAGGGGTTAAGCACTGCACTATGAAGCAATCTGCAGCCTCTGCAACACGAGTTCGATCCCCAGCTGGCCAGGGAGCAACCCACATAGCACGGCAGACCTCTCCTGTCTCACCCGCTGCTCCCCACAGCAATGTATTTCAGTCAGTCTGCCTGTTCTGTTCCCTGCTCTGGCTCTGGTAAATCCTCTCACCCCCCGCATCTCTGGCTTGTACCCCAGCTCTTGTATGCATACATAAATAAATCTTTTAAAAAAAAAAAAGGCAACGAGACAGGTTAAGTCACCAATGTGGCGGACTGACTCACCGCCCAGATACACTTGCGCCTCCTCCGGCTGGCTGGCCTCTGGCTGAGGCCAGATAATGCAGACACAGATTCCCTCACGGAGCTGACGGTACAGCAGGGACGGAAAGAGAGAGGGAGCGTGAAAAACCACAGAACAAAAACAAGTCAGGGGGTGACAAGGGCTGCATAAAAACAGCTGAGGGCCCACAGCCCCAACTCCCAGGCCACAGACATGAAACGGCCACTTTGGGACGCAGAGAAAGGCGGCTGTGGGAATCCCCGAGAAAACAGGCCTGAAGTCTTCAAAAAGTCAAAGTTGCTAAAAAGCCAAATGAGGAGGCCAACATAGATGAAAAAGAATTAAAAATCACGTTCAGTATAGACATGAGCCCTGATTTGAAGGCGCCTGGGCTGGGGGAAAAATTTACAAAATATACTCGGGGGGTGAGGAAGGAGATTTGAATATTTTGCATCCTATGGATATGCAAATATATATTGGATGCTAGGTGATATTAAGGAATTATTCTTTTAAATTTATTAAATTAAAACATTTTAAATTCACTTAGGCATTGTGGATGCCTAAGGATCCACAGGAGGAAGTGATTATTCATAGAAGTCATGTGAAGTAAACAGAGACACAGCAAATAGGGCAAGCTGCTCTTGAACTGTTGAATCTAAGTAGAGAATATTTAGTTGCTCTAATCTTTTCGTTGTTCTGTACAGATTAAAATGTGTGCTACAAAAAGGCAGATGAAAAGGAGATTTAGAGACAGCAAGGCAGACAACTTTTTGGAGAATTTCTACTTTCCGAGAATGTAGTTGAGTCCTGTGGCTGCCGTGACAAATGACCACTAACTGGGTGGCCTGAAACAACAGTTCTGGGGGCAGAAGTACAACATCACAGCAGTGGCTGAGGCCACTGTCCCCACAGAGGCTCTAGGGAAGAATTCATTCTCCGCCCCTTCTGGCCCTGCAGCGCACACTGCTGGGCTGCTGGCGTGTGGCTGACCCGCTGCCTCTGCCTTGTGAGCCTGATCTCCCCTGTGGTCTGTGAGGACACTTGTGGTGGCACTTGCAGCTACCCAGATTATCCAGAAGAAGGCCCCCTCTCAAAACCTTTACCTGAATTGCACCTTTTGCTTTACCAGTATCTGCTCTTCTGTCCTAGGAGGTAATAGTCACCGATTCTGGGCTTAAGCCGTGAACAGAGTGCTCGCTTCGGCAGCACATATACTAAGACGTGACTAGATCTTTGGGGGGCTGTTTTTGTGCCTGCCATGAGGAGCAAGGCAATGTGTGTGGGTAAGAGAGGCTTTCTTCTTTAAGAAGAGAGAAATTACAGCATGTTTCTAGAAATGATTTGGTGCAGTTTGATGTAAAATGTAGGAGCACAACAAGGGGTACAATTTATTTGTTCATTGTGTTACTGCTTTCACACAGGAATGTTCTCAAAGAAAGCAGTAGAGTGTCCTCCAGATAGAAATTTGGGCTATTCTTTTGAGAACAAGGATGAGGGTGTAGGCTGAGCACTGGGGTGGTAGAAAACAGGTAATTTACATTGAGAAGAAAAGTGGGTCATATATCCATAGGATGAAAAATAAAAGAACAACACTGGACTCAACGAAACAGCAACACTTGGAAGTGAGCAGATAGTGGGCAATGCCTTTAACAGTCTAAGGGGATACTACTCCCAACCTACCGTTCCATTGCCAGGGAAACCAGCAATCAAATATGAGAGGAAAATCTGCTTTCAGACAGATGAGGTGTCACAAAGTTGGCCTCCATGATTACTTTCTCTAGAAGTCATTAGATGATGTTTGGTGTTTGACCTAAATGAAGCTGTAAAACAGAAAGAGGAGACTACCTAAGATGCAGGTAGTAGGAGACCCAACCCAGGGCGGCTCACTGCCCAGGGAAGCAGCCTAGGACACAGCCCCTCTCCTTCAGCCCCAGAGGATGACAAACTCCAAGAAAGAAAATGGCAGGAGGGACTGGGATTGCTATGTTAGGTCTGGCATATGAACAGAAGCAGGCCAAGTGGTTTACTGATCCTTTGGATCTTTGGGGGTATTTAGCAAAGGGTATGGAGAAAACTTCATTTGAAAATCCAGGCTACTATAAATTTGTGTTATGATACTAGTGTTAGTCTATGCTATGATGAAGTTTCTACTCCCTAGAAATTTTACATACATTTTAAAAGAAAAAGGTGAAGCGGGGGCCTCCCCTAGTGGCGCAGCAGTTGAGCACTAGGCTGCCTCCCGCAGCCCCTGCAGCGCCGGTAGGGTCCCACATGGTGCGCAGACCTCTCCTGCCACCAGCTGCTCCCCTCAGCAGTGTACTTCAGTCCTTCTGCCTGTTCTGTTCCCAGCTCTGACTCTGGTGAATTCTCTCACCCTCCCGCGCTTCTGACTGTACCCAGTGCTTAAATAAACAAATATTTAAAAAAGAAAAAAAAAAAGGTGAAGCGGGGTGGGGGCTGGTGTTCCTTTTGTCCTAACTACCCATAACTGCTTGTTGCCACCTCTCACATCCATGACCACTGGCAAACAGGATGTAAGAGCCTAAGTCTTGACATCGATGTATTAACAGGAAGCATTCAGGGGGGTCCTTCTCTCTTCCCTGGGATGAGGGTGGACAGTAGGTGGGATGTGGAAGACATAAAAGACGTCTTCAATGGAGACAGACACAAAAGAAGTGATGAAAAAGTTCATGTGGGCCTCCTTGGTGGCGCAAGGGGTTAAGACGCAACCTATGAAGCTCTCTGCAGCCACTGCAGCACGAGTTCAATTCCCCGGCCGGCCAGGGAGCAATCTGCATGGCGCAGCAGACCTCTCCTGACTCCCCCACTGCTCCCCTCAGCAGTGTACTTCAGTCAGTCTGCCTGTTCTGCTCCCCGCTCTGGCTCTGGTGAATCCTCTCACCCCCTGCACCTCTGGCCTGTACCCCAGCTCTTGTATGCATAAATAAATAAATCTTTGGAAAAAGAAAAAGTCCACGTGGTTACATGAATAAGTAACAGATGGAAACAATAATGCAAATCATCATACCTTCAAATCAATTAGAAGCAATTCAAGTTTGCTGCGGGTGTGAAGGGCGTGGGGGAAATGGTGGTGATGGTAAAGTCATTCAATAGTGGAGGCCAGCAGCTACTCTGGATACAATTGGGGGGTTAGTCAGAAGCAAGACCAACAGGCTGGCCCCTGGTGCAGAGGCACAGAGCCCTCAGAGAAGCCTGTCGGGTTAAGTCGTGACACTGGCTGCGTGGGGGAGGAGGACATGGAGACGGCGCAGAAGCGTAAACACCCAACAAGCGATGGTCCCACTACGGGATTTGGCGTCTTACTTTTTTCTTCCCGTTTTCTGGCTTTTCCGCGTTGAGTGCCCCGTTCTTCTCCAGGGTCTCCTTCGCTGGCCTCGGCCTGCAGGTCCGCCCCCAGCCCGTATTGTCGCTCCTTTATCTTGCTGTGACTTTCCCTCTTTCTCACTGCATCCTCCCCCGGCTCACACACTCAGTCACCGTCAGACCCGAGGCTCCCAGCGCACGCTAAAGCCACGCCTCACACTTTTCCCCACAGGGGCCTCAGTCACGGCTCTTCCCCAAGTAACCGGTACCCAGTTTTCCTCTGCCTGGTACACATTATCCAATCTTTCCTTCCTCCTCCAGGGGTCCCGCGGCACTCTCCGTCACTCTCTTCACTTCCTTGGTCCACTTTTATCCCTCGTGGGTCTCCACGCCCACCCCTACTTCTCTGGCACACAGGCTCGCCTTTGCTCTCTTTGCCCCTTCAGGATCAATAATGTTCTGTTTGGCTCTGATTTCTCCTCTTGGACCTGCAATACCACCCCACCTGCTTCTCTTCCCTTCTTTAGCTTTAATCCTTTATCTGCGTCAATCACCAGGCTCTTCATCTGTAGCCTCTCTCTCTTCCACAGAGGCAGATTCACCCGGAGCGTCTTTCCCTCCAGGCAAGACGCCCTCCTCAGCTTCCAGCCCTCCTCCTAGGCTTCCACCTCTTCCTTAACTTCCGCCACCTCCTCAGCTTTCACTGCATCTGCCATCCCCCCAGGTTCATCCTTCTCCTCAGTCCTGTCAGCCAGAATTTCCGTCTCCGTATCGTCAGCAGCTACGAACTTTCCATCACTGGTAAATTCTACCACTCTTTCCACCTGCTCCTCATCTATGCTCCCCATTCTTAAGCGCCCCCTCTCGTCACTGCTGCCTCTCTTCTCCTCCGTGGCCGTCTGCTTCTCTCCCCTAAGCCCCAACTTCCCTCCCTTGGATCCTCGCCTGTCTCCCTTAAACAGCACCTTTTCTGCCAAGGACCCCTGTCTCTCTCTCCTAATCCCCTTAGACCCCCGCCTCTCTTCCCAGGACTCCCGCCTCTCTCTTCCCAATGACAACTGCCTCTCTCCACCCGACTCCTGTGTCTCTACACCGGCTGTCACCATCTCTCCACTGGTAGGCGGGTTCTCCCGGCTGGACACCAGCTTCTCTCTGCTCAACCTCAGCTTCTCTCCGCTCAACCTCAGCTTCTCTCCACTCAACCTCAGCTTCTCTCCACTCAACCTCAGCTTGTCTTCACCTAAACTCAGCTTCTCTCCACTCAACCTCAGCTTGTCTTCACCTAAACTCAGCTTCTCTCCACTCAACCCCAGGTTCTCTCCACTCAACCTCAGCTTCTCTCCACTCAACCTCAGCTTGTCTTCACCTAAACTCAGCTTCTCTCCACTCAACCTCAAACTCTCTCCACTCAAACTCAGCTTCTTCCCATTTGGCCTCAGCATCTCCCCCTCCTGCTTTATTGTAAATACTGACGCTCTCAAGTCCTCTCCACGGAATTCCACCGCCTCAACAAACTTCAACCTCTCCTTGGCCTTGTGGCCCTTCCTAGGCCCTGCTAACGTCCCTGCGCTCTCGGATTCTGCCCCAGTTCTGTGTTTGACCTCTGGCGTTTCCCCCTTCCCCTGTGAACTGTCCCTCCCCAGGCCCGCGCGGGCCTGCAGGGCACTGGAGACGCGGCGCACGGGCGTCAAATCCTGCCTCTCCTGGGTCAGGCCTGGCTGGTCTCTCGAGGCCGTCCTTTCCACGCCCTCCAGCCTCCAGTCGTCAGCCTCCAGCTTCGGCTTCTGCGTGTTTCTACCCAGGAGCTCCATTCTCTTTCCGACCACGACGAGCCCATTCCAGGGCACCCACAGCTTCTCAAACACCTCAGGCGGCCCTGTGCGGCCCGGCGACGGCCGCGACGGCCCGCGGTCCGGGGACTGGCCTCGGGGTTTGCGGCGGCCGGTCTCGTGGCGGCCCCTCGACGCCTTGCGCGGCCTCCCCCGCCGCCTCTTCATAGCCCAGCGCGAAAATCCCAACGGCAGCCCCTTCCCCAGAAGCGTCACCCGCCCTCAGCCCCCTTCCCCTCCCCGGCTCCCCATGTCGCCCGCCCGCCGCCCCCCGCCGCCCGCCGCCCGCCGCCCGCCGCCCGAGGCCGCGCTACGCGCACGCGCAGACCGCGCGAGGCCGTTGGGGGCGCGCGGCGGGCAGCCCCGGCCTGGGGGTGTGGTCGGGGCCGGGGTGGCCGGAGACCGCAGGGGCCCCGGAGCCCCTGTCCTCACCCCTCCCCTCACCCTCCCCTCACCCCTCCCCTCACCCCTCCCCTCACCCCTCCCCTCACCCCTCCCCGGTCGCCAGTACCACACCCGCTCAGGGCCGCGCGGCGCCTTAAAAGCTGGGGCCTGGGTCGGGAACGACAGGCGTAGCGACCAATGGCGTCGCGCGCGGCGAGCCTGGCATCCAATCAAAAGGCGCGGCTGCGGGGAGGGCGGGGAGTCCCGCCCGCCCCGCCCGCCCCGGCGACTCCTCGCGCGGCGGGGCGAGCGTCCGCGGGGCCCGGCCTCGGCGAGGGCGCGCCCGGACCAGGCTGCGGGAGCGCGCCGCGGGGGCAGCCGCCGAACCCCGGGGCGCTGCGGCCGCAAAGGGCAGTGATGGAGCAGCCACCGGAGGCAGGGAAGGACAGCAAGGTAGGGAAAGGATGCAGCCCTCCCGGCCTCCACCTCACGCCCGATGCCCAGTCATGCCCAGTCGAGGCGGGGGCGGGGGGGGGGGAGAGAGAGAGAGAGAGAGTGCTCGCTAGAGAGGAAAGACCCGGCAAGGGGGTGGGGCGCCTCTGTGGCACCTGCAGGGGCACCGGTGAGGACGCCAGAGGAGACAGGGTTTCCCGTTGCCCTGCGCGATGAAAAGGGACCGCTCACTGCCGTTCCCGCTGCCCAGCCCAGGCCCATGCTGGCGCGATGGGGAGAAAAGGAAGGAGGGGTGCTGGCGATGGAGAAGCCTGCAGTCTCCTTTCTCAAGGGGGGAGGTCTTGCTTGGCGTTACTGGCTTGGCTTGTGTATCTGCTTTCTTGTAATCCTGAGGCCATTCACGCCTCGTTGTTTGCTCTTGACTTCATTCAGTGAATGGTTATTGAGCATTCTTGTGCCAGACTGGCCACTCAGAGGCACACACTTTTGGGGGTTGTGGTATGTACGTGGTGGGCTGTGACAGAATTAAGATGTGTCCATCTCCCTCAGTTACCAGCGCTGCAGGTCAGAGCAGACATACTGAGGCAGCAGGAAGGACATGGGGAAAAGGGGCCCTACTGCGCCAATGAGTCAGAATGTGATTTTTTTAAAAAAGATTTTATTCATTTACGCATACAAGAGCTGGGGTACAGGCCAGAGGTGTGGGGGGTGAGAGGATTCACCAGAGACAAAGCAATGAACACAA
Source organism: Talpa occidentalis (assembly GCF_014898055.3). Taxonomy (NCBI): domain Eukaryota; kingdom Metazoa; phylum Chordata; class Mammalia; order Eulipotyphla; family Talpidae; genus Talpa; species Talpa occidentalis. Next base: position 20,189 of record NW_023605026.1, read on the forward strand.
CAGGCCGACTGACCCAAGTACACTGCTGAGGGGAGCAGCAGGCGAGTCAGGAGAGGTCTGCTGCGCCATGTGGGTAGCTCCCGGCCAGGGATCAAACTCAAGCTACAGAGTCTGCGGATTGCTTCATAGTGTGGTGCTTAACCCCTTGCACCACCAGGGATTTTTGTGGGGAGCAGTTGGGCACAGGAAGAACCTGCCCTAGGAGTATCAGAAAAGCCAAGGTATCAGGAGTAGGGTTCAAGTAGAGTTTAGAAATATGAGAGGGGCTGAGAGACACAAGAAATAGAAGAAAGAGATATGTTTCAGTGTTTATCCGTGTTCATACTCATGGTTAATTAAATTAAGAAGGGGGGCCTCCTTGGTGGTGCAGGGGTTAAAGTCTCAGTACTATCAAGCTATTGCCAGCCACTTCAGCCTGAGTTCCATCAGCTCCTGCCAGGGAGCAGTAGATTTCAATAGATCTGCCTATTCTGCTCCCCACTCTGTCTCTGGTGAATCCTCTCACCACCCCCATCCCCACACTTCTGGCCTATACCCTAGTTCTTGTATGCATAAGTAAATAAAATAAGTCTTTAAAAAATTTATTTGAAGAATATATATATATATATGGGCCTCCCCGGTGGCGCAGCGGTTGAGCGCTGGGTTGCGAAGCTGCCAGCAGCCTCTGCAGCGCCGGTTCGATCCCCGGCTGCTCCCCAGCCACCGGAGGAGGGTCCCACATGGCGCGCAGACCTCTCCTGCCGCCCGCTGCTCCCCTCAGCAGTGTCCTTCGGTCCTTCTGCCTGCTCTGCTCCCCGCTCTGGCTCTGGTGAATTCTCTCACCCTCCCGCGCTTCTGACTGTACCCAGTGCATGTATAAACAAAAACAAACAAATGAATAAATAAATAAAACATGCCTCTATTAAAAAAAAAAAGAATATATATATATATATGCATGCTTAGAGCAGTGCCTGGCATATTGTAACAGCAAATATATGCGGTAGCTATTATTGTTATTAGTACGGTTACTGTGTGGGAGGCTGTGTTTTGTGGGCATGGACTGGGACTAGGCTGTCAACCTGATGGGTACACCCCCAGCCTTTATAGATGCCAGACTTCGAAAGTTTATAGTTAGAACTTATCTTGTAGATGAAGTATTGCTTTCTCTAAGATTTTCCCTTAAATATAGGGAGATGAAAAGAATAATAAATGGATATGTGAGTAAAAATATAATAGAGGAGAAATGAAAAAAATCATATAAAATACTTGACTAATTAATGGAAGGCAGGGAAGAAAGAATAAAGGAATAAAAAACAGCTGGGGCAGAGAAAACAGAGCAAGATGGCAGGTTTATAGTCTACTACATTAATTACAATAATTATGGACTAAACACTCTAATTACAAAACAAACATTTGCAGCTTGGATATTTAATAGAGAACTATATTCTGTTAAGAGACATACTTTAAGTACAAGGACACAGAAAGTTTTTTCTGTAAGAATGGAGATATAGGTGGGCCTCCCCTGATGGCACAGCAGTTGAGCAGTGGGCTGCGAAGCTGCCGGCAGGCTCTGCAGCGCCAGTTCCATCCCCGGCTAACCAGTGAGGGTCCCACATGGCACGACAGACCTCTCCTGCCGTGCCCGTTGCTCCCCTCAGCAGTGTATTTCATCACTCTGCCTGTTCTATTTCCCGCTCTGGCTCTGGTGAATTCTCTCGCCCTCCCATGCTTCTGACTGTACCCAGTGCTTGTATAAATAAATAAATAAATAAATCTTTTTTAAAAATAAAAAGAATGGAGATATAGGGCCTCCCTGGTGGTGCAGGAGTTAAGTACCAGCTATCAAGCTATCACTAGCCACTGCGGCATGAGTTCCATCCCTGGCAGGCAGCTGACCCACATGGCACAGCAGACCTCCCCTGTCTCACCTGCTGCTCCCCTCAACAGTGTATTTCAGTAGATCCACCTGTTTTGCTCCCTACTCTGTCTCTAGGAAATCCTCTCACCCCCTGCACCTCTGACCTACACCCCAGTTCTTGTATGCATAAATAAAAGTAAATCTTTTTTTAAAAAAGAAATGGATATATGGAGATAGATATAGGTATAGATATCTCATCAATACACTAACCAAAAGAGAATTGGTGTGGCTATATGAATTCAGACAAAGTAGAAATGTAAATCAAAGAATTACTAGAAATAGCAGAACATTTACTAATGATTTCACAGTCAACTCAACAAGAGGATAAAACAGTCCTAAATTTATATGTACCTCATAATACAGTTTCAAAACATCGAAGAAAAAGATGACAGAAAAGGAGAAAAATCCACAGTTATAGTTTAGAGGGGTAACACAACTCTCTCAATAAATGCTGCTCTCTCAAAGCAGACCAAAAAAATCAGTAAGAATTTAGAAGATTTACAAAAACATGATTAAGCAACTTAATCTATACCCAGCAACTAGAAAAACATTCAAGTGCACATGAAACATTTACTAAAACACATCATATGTTGAGCTATATATAAAGCAAGAATCATATTTTTAAAGATTGAAATCATATAGAATGTGATCTTTGATCCAATATAATTAAGTAGGAATCAAAACAAAAAAGTAACTAGATTTCAAAATATTGAGTAGAAATCAATTAGAAAAAATATACAAATGGAGAAAAGCAAAACTGTGAAAAATAGTTTTTTGAAAACACTAGTAAAACCTGGTTATCAGTTTAGCAAGGCCGATAAAAGAGAGAAAGGAAAAAAAGCAGGAGGGAGATTAGGAGAAAGGGAGAAGATATTCACTGTCAACATCAGGGATGATAAAGGGGACAATGCTTAGAGATGTTTCGGACATTAGAAAGAGTGTGAACTATTTAAGAACAAGTTAATGTCAATAACTTGAAAAATTTCACGAAATTTCAAATATCTTGAAAAGTGCAACTTTTACCAAACTTGAAACAAGTAGAAAACCTGAGTAGTCAGTTCTATTCCTATCATAGGAACTAAATTTGTAATTTTCAACTTTTTAAAAATATATCTCTTCGCACAGATAATGTCACATGTGAGTTATTCTAGCATTAAAGGAGAACTAGCACTGTTGTTATGTAAGTTATTCCAAAGGCAGAAATAGGGGCCACCGCTCCTTGTTTAAGACAGCAGAACCTTGATACAAAAACTTGGCAAGAGGATGGACAGTGGTGATGGTTGCACAACACTGTGTATATACTTACTACCCCTGAACTTGAAAATGGTTAGAATGATAACTTTTTTTTTCCCAAGATTTTTAAAATTTCTTTATGCATACAAGAACTGGTATAGGCCAGAGGTCTGGGGGGAGAGGGGTTGAGAGGATTCACCAGAGACAGAGTGGGGAGCATAATGGGTGGATCTACTGAAATACACTGCTAAAGGGAGCAGCAGGCAAGACAGGAGGGGTCTGCTGCGCCATGTGGGTCAGCTCGCTGGCCAGGGATCAAACTCAGTTGTCAGTGGCTGGCAATAGCTTGATAGTACTGAGACTGAATTCCTGTGCCACCAGGGAAGCCCTAGAATGGTAACTTTTATGTTATGTATATTTTAACACCCCCCCCCACTCACAATAAACCTGTCAAGATCATTACAAGAAAGGGAAAATGGAAAATGCAGGCGAATATCTCTTGTGAAAACAGTGCAGAAGTCGGAAACAAAATATTACCAACTTGCATAAGCTGTATATTAAAAGGTAATACTTCATGACAAAGATCCTCTTCTGGGCCTCCCTGGTGGCACAAGGGGTTAAGTCGCAGCACTATGAAGCTGTCCATAGCCACTGCAGTTATTAGTTCGATCCCTGGCCAGGGAGCTACCCACATGGCGCAGCAGACCTCTCCTGTCTTGCCCACTGCTCCCCTCAGCAGTGTATTTCTGTCAATCTGCCTGTTTTGCTCCCCATTCTGTCTATGGTGAATCCTCTCACCGTGCCCCCACCTCTGACCTGTACCTGTACAGTTCTTGTACGTATAAATAAATAAATAAATAAACAAACAAAAAAAAAACAAAGATCCTCTTCCAGGAATGCAAGGTGATGTGACGTTTGAAAATCAGTTAATGAAATTAGCACATATGCAGAGTAACAAAACAATTTACATGATATCTCAATAAAGGGAGAAAATTTTGATAAAAAATCAACATTCTCTCATCAAATTAAGCATAGAAGGGAACTTAAATTTGATAGAGTATCTAAAAACATTTTCAGGACTATGTTTTTAATGCAATGCATCTACCTGAGGTCAGGGATTCCCATTATCACCATATCACTAATTCTGCATTGTAGTAGAGGACTTAGCACGCTAGCAATTGCAATAAGGCAAGAAAAAGAAGTGAAAGGTAAAAAGGTTGGAAAGAAAGAGACTAATGCTGTCAGTAGTTTAGATTATAGGATTACCTCTGTAGGAATCCAAAAGAATCTACAAACTCTTAAAAAGAGTAAGTACACTTAGCAAGGTTCATGGACGCAGAGTAAGTATATAAAAATCAATAGTATGTGTTCATATACTAACAACAAACCATTAAAAATATTTAAAATACGGCCTCCCTGGTGGCACAAGGGGTTAAGATTCAACCTATGAAGCTATCCACAGCCACTGCAGCATGAGTTCGAGCCCCGGCCAGGGAGCTACCCACATGGTGCAGAAGACCTGTTCTGACTCGCCTGCTGCTCCCCTCAGCAGTGTATTTTGGTCAATCTGCCTGTTCTGTTCCCCACTCTGTCTCTGGTGAATCCTCTCCCCCCCGCACCTCTGCCCTGTACCCCAGTTCTTGCATGCATAAATAAGTAAAATCTTTTTTTTTTTTTTGATTTATTCATTTATTTATACAAGCACTGGGTACAGTCAGAAGCGCGGGGAGGGTGAGAGAATTCACCAGAGCCAGAGCGGGGAGCAGAGCAGGCAGAAGGACTGAAGGACACTGCTGAGGGGAGCAGCGGGCAGCAGGAGAGGTCTGCGCGCCATGTGGGACCCTCCTTCGGTGACCGGGGAGCAGCCGGGGATCGAACCGGCGCTGCACAGGCTGCAGGCAGCTTCGCAACCCAGCACTCAACCGCTGCGCCACCGGGGAGGCCCAATAAGTGAAATCTTTTAAAAATATATTTAAAATAACAACAACAAAATATCACCAGATACCTAAGAAAAAAACCTAACAAAGAGATGTTTCCTCTCTACAGAGGAAACTATAAAACATTACTGAGAAAAATTAAGACAACATAAATAATTCAAACATATTCCATGTTCATGGATTGGGAGATTAAATATTGCAGAAAGGGTTATCCCTCTCAAATTGATCTACATATTCAGTGCAGTCTCAGTCAACATGCCCCAAGGTTTTTGTGGTGGAAATTAACAAATTGTTTCTAAAATGTACATGTACATGGAAGTTCAAAGGATCTATAAATGCATAGGACCTCCAAAAGCTTATGCAGGTATATTCATGGCAACTTTATCCCGAAGTCTCGAACTTGAAATAATGCAAATCACCACCAACAGAGGAGTGGATACGCACACTAGGACACATTCATGTGATGGAATGCTACCCAGCCCTGCAAAAGGACCACAGCCCCGCTCAGCAACATTGCCGGTTCTCAATAAAGAGTGTGGACACGAGAGCATAAACTCTATAATGGCAATATAGATGAAGTTCAGGACCAGTAAAGTTAATCTATGGTGCTAGAGGTCACACTGGTTCCCACCGTGTGCCAGAGACTGGAAGAGAATGAGCTGTATGGGTGTGAGCGCTGGGGCAGTGCCAGCTTGTGTATAGTGAGCAATACTTGTAGGTAGGGTGGCAGCTAAGCCTTTCCTCTGCTTAGTATCACTTGGCACAATGGCATGGACATAGTAGGTGTTCAGTAAATGCTTGTTGGAACTAGTAGCTTCTTGCCTCACAGGCCTCTTCACTTGGAGAAAACACTTGTGCTTTGCCTATAAGCCGCTGCTTCTTGGCACTAAAAGTAATGGAAATGGCTCAGGAGTGCTCAGAAAAGGGAGGTGGGAACTCATCCAGTTCACTGTGCCTTGGTGAAAGGTTCTTGAGGTCACATCTGGGGACAGGTGGGCAGGTAGCTGAGAATGTGCATGGGGTTTGGAACTGGGTTCAAATCTCAACTTGCCACTTTGCAGTTCTGTGACCTTAGACAAGAGATTTCACCTCTGATGGTCTCAATTCCACACTTATAAGCTGGGGAGCTAGTAGGATCCAGCTTCAGCGGATGGGAGGGTGGAAAAGTGCTGCAGGAATTGAAACACCCTGGGCAATAACTTAGCAGGACCCTGGATGGGGTGGGGCCGCTGCTACTGCCGTGGGCGCTATGTGATGGCCAGGTCAGCCATCACATAGTGCCGTGGGCGCTATGTGATGGCCAGGTCAGCCTGGCCAGGGCGGGCCAGGGGGCCCCGGTGACATACCAGGGCTTCCCCTCCCCACAGCCCTCCTCCCTGTCGGTGGACCTGCAGGCAGACAGCTCCTTACAGGTGGAGATCTCTGATGCTGTGAGCGAGCGGATAAGGTGAAGTTCACTGTGCAAACCAAGGTGAGGCTCAGGGGGGGAATGGGAGCCTCTGCTCTTGGATAGGGGAGGGGTCGAGGCAGGCAGATATCACCAGAGCCTTTGGACCCCATTCCACCACCAGGCTCCTGCCCCTTGCCAGGCTCCGCCACCTTGCCCTCAGGCCCCAAGTGCTACCACCACCCATCGTCGTACCTGATAGCATGACCACCTGGCCCTACTTGGGCCTCACCTGGGATATGGGGCTGGAAGGTTCCTGGGAAGGGAGGGGAGATGGGAGGGGAGGAAGGAGACCTCAGGTTTCCCGTTTCCAGAGCTGCCTGCCCCACTTCGCCCAGACCGAGTTCTCAGTGGTGCGGCAGCATGAGGAGTTCATCTGGCTGCACGACGCCTATGTGGAGAACGAGGACTACGCGGGCCTCATCGTGAGGGGTGGTTGGGGGGCGGGGGCGGGCTGGCCCAGCTTCTGCAGGGTGTGGGGGGGCATGGCAGTGGCTTTCTCAGCCTGGAGACGCTGCCAGCTCTGTCCCTCCTTTGAGCAGATCCCCCAGCACCTCCCAGGCCGGACTTTGAGGCTTCAAGAGAAAAGCTGCAGAAGCTGGGCGAGGGGGACAGCTCCATCACACGGGAAGAGTTTGCCAAAATGAAGCAGGAGCTGGAAGCGTGAGTGCTGCTTCCTGGCCCAGTCTGCCACAAAGCCCTGGGCCCATCCCCCACCACCCCAGCCCAGGATTTCTTCCTGACTGTGCCCCCAGGATGTCTGAGATGCCCTCTGTGACCCTCAGTGGGAGGGAGTTGGGTATCCATGCCCAGGAGGGCCCACCCTGCCTGCCTCTGTCCAGGGAGTACCTCGCCATCTTCAAGAAGACAGTCGCCATGCACGAGGTCTTCCTGCAACGCCTGGCAGCCCACCCCACCTTGCATCGGGACCACAACTTCTTTGTCTTTTTGGAATATGGCCAAGATGTGAGCTGCATCAGAGCCTGAGAGTCACCCCTGGGGGAGGGTGGTGCCAGGCTCTAAATGGACCCGAGTGACTTGTTCCTGGGTGGGGGAGGTGTGCAGTGCAGTGCCCCCCCATCACACCCTCTCCCCCAATGTGCCTCAGCTGAGCGTACGAGGAAAGAACAGGAAGGAGCTCCTTGGGGGGTTTCTGAGGAACATTGTGAAGTCTGCAGATGAAGCGCTCATCACTGGCATGTCAGGGCTCAAGGTGACCTACGGGGCCCCCCTCTGGTGCAGCCCACAGCAAGGACTGACGCCTTGGTGGCTGTGGGAGGGAAGACGCTGGTGGGGACTGGCCTGGAGGGAGACCTGTGCCCCTGGATGGCCGTGGCAGCTACGCTCCCGGTGACTTAGCTGAAATGGGCCACGTCTGGTGCCTTCAGGAGGTGGATGACTTCTTTGAGCACGAGCGGACCTTTCTGCTGGAGTACCACACCCGCATCCGGGACGCCTGCCTGCGGGCCGACCGTGTCATGCACTCCCACAAGTGTACGCAGGTCCCAAGGGGCCCCGAATTCCCTGCCCCCTCTCTGTAGAGGTCCTGCTGGGTGGGGGTAAAGAGCAGGAAATGGCCTTCCTGGGCCACAAACACCTGGGGTGGGGCTTGATGTGCAGACCAGTGGTCTGATGGTGGGCTGTTCCCCAGCAGGCCTGGCAGATGACTATATCCCTATCTCAGCTGCACTGAGCAGCCTGGGAACACAGGAAGTCAACCAGCTCAAGATGTGAGGCCTCCCTTTTGCCCCTCCTACCCTATGTCTGTAATACTGCGGCTGCCCACCAGGGTCACCCTGGCAGCTCTGGGTGGGAGGTGCGGAAGCTCCAGCTGGGGCTCAGAAGAGGGGAGAGGGAGGCTTTCAGCACTCCTGAGACACTGCCCTAATACCTGCCATTGCCTCCTAGGAGCTTCCTCAAATTGGCGGAGCTCTTTGAACGGTTAAGGGTGAGTACTGCTTTGTGTGGAGAGATGATCCTTTGCAGGAAAGAGTCCCAGAACAGGGAAAATCTCCAGGGTCATTTTTGTTCGAAATCTGGGCCTAATGACTCTGGACTTACCTTCCAGACTAGTTTAACAAGGAGTGGAGACAGGGATCTAGCCTGGGTGGGTGTGCAGTAAGGGGGCGGAGAGGGGACCCGGCTGGCGAAGCACTTTTAAGGATGTGCCACGTGCCTCTGGCAGGCTGCACCAGGCTGCCAACATCCTGCCCAAACACTTCCTGAACTCTTCTCCAAGAGTCACTGGAGGCTGCCAGCCTCCCTGAAGTGTCGCACCATAGCTCTTCCCTGCCCAGGTGACCCTACCCCTTGGGGCTCTGTGTCCTTAGCTTACATCTTGGGCTTCTTGTGATCCGGCCGCTGCCATCCAAGTGCCCCCATGAGTGGGTGGTTCCCTGAACATAGGCCTGCACATCTGCTGTTGTCAATGCCCACCTCAACACCAAGGTCCAGAGACCAGATACCACTTCCTCTGTGAAGCCTTCCCTTCCTGAACATCA
>NW_023605027.1:0-29191 GCF_014898055.3 Talpa occidentalis
GTTCTGTGTCCTTGGGTAAATACCTAGGAGTGGAATTGCTGGATCATATGGAAGCTCTATGTTTAGTATGTCCAGAAATCTCCACACAGCTCTCCATAGTGGTTGGACCAGTTTGCACTCCCACCAACAGTTTTGCACTATTTTTAACTTTCTTCAACTCATTAAATTCTTCCAATAGCCAATGATGTGTGTATTATTTTTCCTGTTTAACAGAGAAGGAACTCTAAAAAGTTTCCAAAATGTGTCTAAAAAAATAAAAGGTCAGGGAGAAAAAAAAAACAAACAGGTAAAACCAGAATAGAAACTTAAGTTTCTCTGAATCCATAGCCCCTACACCACCCTACCTCACTGGACCCACTGGACCCCTTCCATGTCTGAACTCAGTTCCTCCTCACCAGCTCAGAGCCCTACACACCGTGTATCCAAGCCTTGACTATCTTTCCCACCCCATTTTCCCAGAGGCCCCCACTTTCAAACTATTAATGAAGGAGAATTTTTACTACAAACACATAGGGAATGTGTATTAGATTGTTGTGGCTGCTATAACAAATCAGTCACAAATTTGGTGTCTGAAGACAAGAGGGATTTTTCTCTCACAGTTTTGGAGTCCGAAAGTCCAAAATCAATATCACAGCACTGGAATTCAGATGTTGGCAGGGTCATACTCTTCCCAGAGGCTCTAAGTATCCATTCCTTGCTCTCCCAGTTTCTGGTGGCTGTCAGCATTCCTTGGCTTGTTACTGCACCATTCCTATCTTGAAGGTCAACATCTTCAAGCCTCTCCTGCTCCATCTTCACATAACCTTCTGTGTGTGAATCAAATCTCCCTCACCCTTTGTGGTTTCCCTTAGGGTTCAGCTGGATAATCTGGAATCTCCCCATCTCAAAATCCTTAACTAGTCCTATCTGCAAAGAACTTTTTTTCCATTTGTAAATCCCAGGGATTAGGCTGGGAATTTCAGAGGTCCTGTTTCAGTCAAACAGAGGCTACACAGATGTGCTAACAGTTGGAGTTTATGGAAAAAGAAAGACTTCCCTGCCTCCCAGGAGAACAGGTTCCCCTGTACTGCAGTCCACTAAGAGAAAAGGGAGGTGTGGAGAGAAGCCCCAGGGCTGAAAGAGTTGGAGGCTGGGTCCTACCTGGACAGCAGAACCTAAAGTTCCACTGTGCTCTGGAGAGTCTCCACATTCCCCTTCCCACAGGCTATAGGCTTTGAAGATAAAAATATGTGTGAAAATCATTGACTCTGTTAAGAATTCTGCTCTGGGGCCATCATGTTTTCAGACACTAGTTAATAAACCTCTTTTTTCCGATTCCCTTTTGTTGCTATTACTTTTATCCCTTCTCATGACTAAGTTGGAAACTTTCTATTTCTTCTTCCGATTCCCCTCTCCCCCATGCCCTGTGCTCTGTTCTTCATTTTTTGGTGTTGGGTAAAAGTCAGGGAGACAAGGAGAGAATGACTTGCAAGCAGATGCCCCTAGATAAGGCAAGATCACCCCAGGAAAACTCTCAGCTCAACCCTGGTCTGCAGGGTGGGACTCAGCTGATCAGCCATAAGTGAGGACTGTGCTTGTTCATGGGCACTTTAAAACTGGAGCATTTTATGAACCACACAGAAAGGAGCTGAGAGCTGAGAATGAACTGTGTCATTTTTGATGTGTGCACATGTCCAGAAATGGTGCCACTGTGACTCTGTGCAGATGAGGCCAGGATGTACGACCAGCCCTGCCATGTTAGACACTGCTGCAGACTGAAACAGGAGGCTGGGCAAAGCCCTTCTCACATTGTTGGTGTCTGTTGCTCTAGGTCTGCCCATCTGCCTTATTCTCCTTTCTGGGCTGGGTAGCCTGCTCTCCCTCAGCCTGGCACCAGGGTAGACATACTAGAAGTTCATATTTTTTTCTTCAAAGAGCAGACATTGTCAGCTGTGTTTCTGCTCTAGCCATATGTCTTTTGACAATAGTGATACATTCTGAGAAATGTGTCATTAGGTGACTTTGCTATTATGCAAACATCATAGAGTGTACTCACACAAATATAGATGGTATAGCCTGCCACACATCTAGGCTATATGGCATAACCCATTGGGGCTATCCTCATATATGCCATCCATCATTTAGCAAAACATTATTTAAAAGAGGTACGACTGTATCCTAGCTAATCTGACCCTATTTGCTACTGCACTGATCAGTGTGGCAGCTTCGACTTTTCTCCAATTACAATGTATGTCTATGTCAGTCAAGGTTGGACCAGTGAAGTATAATGAGTTGGTTTATATATAGAGAGATAGGTATGTGAAGGGATTTATTGCAGGGATTTGACCTATGCTTTGTGGGAACTGAGTAAATAGGCCCTGTAGGACTCTCTCTGCATGTGACTGTAGAGCTTCAAGTCCACAAGATAGTCAGGAAGCAAAGATCACGAGCAGGTTGGAACCCCCACAGGCATAAGCTAGGATCCCATAAGGACCTTCTTGTTGCCTCTGACATAGGCAAAGAGGAAATGATGCAGATGTCAGGCCCCTCATCACTGAGCTAAACACACCACCCCCCCGCAGCCCAGCTGCTATAGCACATAAGGAGCTGAGTCAGCAGATTAGCCATAATGCCCCAAGGGCACTGGGCCTCCCTGTCACCCTCCAAAATTTCAACAGTATTCACCCTTGGGACCCACCCTAATTGGAAACACACAAGCGAATTCTTGTATGTGGACAAGCCAAGTTGAAATGTTACAGAGCCATCAGTGTAGTAGTTCAGCCTCAGACTACCCAGGAAATAGACTCTGAAAGGGAGGTGGGCATGCAGGAGGTTGATGGGGCATGTTCTTGGGGTGCAGGAAGCAGGATGGGGCCAAGGGAGAACCTGAACCGAGACACAGTACAAGAGGCATGGTACAGCACATGGCGCCCTGAAGCTGGGAGGGCCTTGGGGCTGTCTGGAGAAAGGCGAGGCAGCCTTGGGAAAAGCATGTGACCTTGGACATGGCAATGAGGCGGTGAAGGACACTTTCTAGAGGGGGCCCAACTCTGAGCACTCAGCAGCCATTACTCCAGGCAGCTAAAAGAACAAGTGCCTAGTTCCCAAAAGTGGCATCTGGGTGGGCACCAACCATCCAATAAACCTGCTTCCCTCGCCTGTGAGGCAGCATCAAACTCCACTGGAGGACAAGCTTTTTAGGTGGGGCCACAAAGCTTTGTGCACTGGTAGGAGTCAGATGGTCTCCCCACGACAGCGGCATTCACCTAGTGACTACTTCTTTGTCCTGCACCTCCAACCCCCCTCCCAATTCCAATAGCTGGAGGTAGAACTCCTCACAGCATCTCTGGAATTTTCCTCTTGAAGGGCTTCCTGCCTGCTGCATATAGTTACATGGGTGTCCCCGATACTCAAGCTTCCCTGGGAGGCACTGGGTCCTGCAAATGTGGAATTCTTTTTTTTTTTAATATTTTATTTTATACAATTCTTACATTATTTTTCATTTTTGCACAATGTATGCATTTTCATTTTGGTTATATTCCCCATACAATTGCACCCCAAATGTAGAATTCTTAGAAGGAGTAAATTTCCCACAAAGTGAGCTTAGAAAGCCTTGGTTGAGACTCTACCTCCAGAGAGGTTGTCCAAGAGCCTATTACCTTTATCCTGCTGGGGATGGGCTCTGGGGCCACCCTTGAAGTCATTCTTGTGTTGAAATCCCAGTGCAGCTTCCCGTAGTGGCAGGAACAAGAAGGCTGCCATTTTGTTGTATCTCAGAGGCATCATGTCACCCCCTTACATGCAGCTACTCTTAAACATCCTGCAAATAAAATTATCCTTACAAATTGAGAGTCACATATACATAAAACTGTAGACAAATGCAGAAAATAATTACATCCTTGCAGCATCTTGCATATCAGTGAATGATCCCATTTTCCATCTAGTTGTACAAGCCAGAATCTGGGCGGTCCCATTGAGCTCTCCCTCTCACACAGCCCCCATATCACCATCACTGCCAATGTTACCTCTTAAAGATAACTCCAGTCCTCCCACCCTCTTCTCCCTTTCTTCATTGCCCCCTCCTTCAAGCTGCCATCATTCCGTCTTGGGGCCCTGCAGTGGCCTCTAAATTTGTCTCCTCACAGCTACGCCAGCCCCCTTCCAATCTGTTCTCCATTCTGCAAACAGAATGGTCTTTTAAATATACAATTCTGATCATGTGATTCCTGTCCTTAAATTCCTTCAGTGCCTTCTTACCTATCATGCTCTAGACAATGAGTAATTCTCAGTGTGACCTCCAGAGCCCACCACCACGGCCCTGCCAAGCCCTACACAGTCTCAAGCCTCAGCTTGCACCTGGCTGTGCCTTGCTCAATGTGCCCTGGCCAGCCTGGCCTCTGCCAGTGTGTCCCTGGGTTCCCTGAAGTTATTTCCCCACCTTTGCCATCCTTGCAGTCAGATGGTGAGGCTTCATAGCACCCACTGCAGCAGTTTTGTTTTTTTTTTAATTGAGTTACTTTGGAAAATTTACAAAATTCTCTGCATCTCAGTATCTTCATCTATAAAATGGGGACAACAACAGTTCCTAAAACTGCAGGAATAAATAAACTAGACAGGACCTCCCTGGAGGCGCAGGCGGTTGAGCGCCGCACTGTGAAGCTGTCCGCAGCCTCTGCAAAGCGGGTTCGATCCCGGCCAGCCAGCAAGAATCCCACATGGCCCAGCAGACCTCTCCTGTCTCACCCGCTGCTCCCCTCAGCAGTGTGTTTCAGCAGTCTGCTTGTTCTGTTTCCTGCTCTGTCTCTGGTGAATGCTCTCACCCTCCCGCGCCTCTGGTCTGTACCCCGGTTCTTATATAAATAAATAAATCTTTAAAAACAAAAATAAAAGATAAAAAATGAATAAGACAGTGCACTGGAGCCTAGTGTAGCCGCATTGGGAGAGACAAAAATGTTAGTTATCATCACAGCTCATCCTCAAGCCTAGTGCAAGCATCCTTCCCTGGGGACAGGCCCTCACCTGCCAGGCCAGGTGCTCTCCTGTTCCTTCCTTCCTTCTAGGGCATATGGCACAGAGTGGATTTGTCTGCCTTCTGCTCTGGGCCATAAGCTCCCTCAGGGCAGAAATGCTATCTGTTTGCTCACTGTTATATTCCCAGAGCCTAGCATAGTTTCTCAAAATAAATATTCCCTTTTCTGGTACAGAGGAGAGGGTGTGAACGTGAGATGTGGTATGGGCTTTCTCTCCCCACTGTGGTGTTGGGGAGCTGGGAGGCAGGTGGCACATCCTGGGGAAGCCTTCTAGTGGCAGACATTGTGTGAATGGTTTGCCCAGTTCTAGGAGCTCCATGGAAAGGTGCTGAATCAGCCCCAGCAGCCTCTAGAATGCAGTGCCCACCACTTGGGCTTTGGGGATTCCCCGAACAACCCCTATGGTTGCTGTTGAGGCGCCACCATGGAGGGAGCCTGGAGGAAAGACAGCCCCTGACACCCACTTGAACTCCCCAGCTCGAGCAAGACACACTCAGGTGGCCAGTGGGTCTAGGGGATGTGTCATTTTGATTTCCATTTCTCCATTACAGAGCTCATCACCCACACCCATACTTCTTTGCATCTGAAACAGAGAAGGGAGAAGTGACAGTACAGGGAAATCCTGTACTATGGGCTGGAAGGCCTGAATGCAGACCCAGAGCATTACCAGTAATTCTCTGAGTCACTGGACACCATTCATGTCGATGCCTAGATTAATTTGCTTATTTGTAAAATGAAATAGTGCGATGGAGGCCTTAGTGCTAATAAGCATGTACTAGGCCTTCTCTCCCTCTCAGAGAACCTGCCCCACACAACACCAGTATCAGCTGTAGATAACATGGTGTCCTCCTCAATGCACATACCTGATTGGCCAAAGAGTGGCCAGCCCACCCAGTCTGGGTCTTGGCCACAAAGAGAATTAGTCTAGAGGGTTGGGTACCATAACCACAGGTTAGAAGAAGCAGGCTGCACAGGTGCCCGGCAGAACCATCCAGTAGCTGAATCTTGGGAATATCATTGCAAGTCTTAGAGAAGGAGCTGGTCCACAGACAGAAGAATGTAGTACATTCTTCTGATTGTTGCCGCACATAGGCCTGGAGTCTGGGCACACAGGCCCAGATAGAGGAGTCACTTGGTGACTTTCAGTCCCTATGAAACCCACCTGTAATTTCTCCAATAAGATGCCTGGAAATTCCCCCTGTATCCTCTCTCTTACATGTGGTTCAGATTGTGTCTATTCCTAGTAACCAAATGACTGCTAATTAGATGTCTTCTCATATTGGATGTCAACTGAAGGAGATGTCAATCAGCAAGAACAGCTAGCTCACAAAAGCACTATATTTTCCAAAGATCCCTGACTTATCCTATTTTAAAACCCACTAGATTAGAGAGAGTGACACTGCAGGAAGGACTTTCATCGCATCAATGAGGAAACCAAGGCCCAAAGAGTATGCAGACTCGCCCAATATCACTCAGTGAGTTTATGACCATCAGGGTGAATGTAAAGCTCTGCTCAGGCCATAGAACATCTCCAGAGGCGCATCAGAGGTCCCTCTTTCCCTGTGTACTTCTCATTGCCAGACCTAGGCTTCCATCATATCAGAATTGTCTGCAGGATTCTGCTAGGGAGAGATCTTGGTCCCTGGTGTGGTATATGCTCTGGAAAGTAACAAGGAATAGACCACTGGGATGCTCCAGTTGGGGACATAAATGGAGGACATAGCCCTTAAGGAAAAGCTATGCTGTTTCTGCTGTGAAAAAAGATATTAGCGATAGGCCCGAAGAGCACAAGCTCCCAGGCCTGGCTTGAATGTGTGAGACTTGACTGAGTCCCATGGGCAATGGAGAGGCCTTTCTAAAGCAGAAATGGGGATTAGAATGGCTGGGAGATATCTGTGGGGGGCTAGTTCAATCTTTTGCCTCTGGCCAAAAGTTTCCACAGATACTCTGGACTCTGACAGCATATGAGAAGTAGGCAGAGGTGAGAGATAACGGGAGAATCTCCCTAAAAACCAAAGATCATGGTGGGAAATTTCCTAATTATACAAAGGCGTTTCTGTTCTGTTAATACCACATTAAGAGAAAAATGAAAGATGCATTTTTTTTTATTTAGTTAGTTATGTACATTGAGGTACTAATGATCTCTGAATATATGGGGATAGAAGGAACACACCGCAACATAATGAAGACCAAATATATCAAACCTATAGTTAATATCATACTCAGTGATGAAAAACTGAAAACATTTCCCCTAAGATCAGGAATAGAACAAGGACACCAATCTCATCCCCACTATTCAACACTATGGTGTTGGAAGTCCTAGCAAGAGCAACTAGGCAAGAGAAAGAAATGAAAAGAACTCAAGTTGAAAACTAAAAGAAGCAAAATTCTCACATAATGACATGCATAGAAAACTCTAGAGAACCCATTAAAAATTATTAGAAATAATAATTAGTACAATAAAGTGGCAGGCTGTAAAACCAATATACAAATGTTGGTTTTGTTCCTATATGCAAACAATAAACTGAAAGAGAAATAAACTAAGAAAACAACCTCATTTACAGTCCCATCAAAAAGAATTAAATACTTGGGAATAAACTCAAAGAAGGTGAAAAATGTGTATGACAAAAACTAACAGATATTATTATAAGAAATGTAAGAAGACATAGGAAATGGAAAGATTTTCTTCATGTTCTTGAATTAAAATAGTTAACATTGTTAAAATGGTCATTTTTACCTAAAGCAACATGAGATTTAATGCAATCCCTATCAAAATTCCAATACCTTTATTTAAGGAAATAGAGCAAATTTAACCATAGTTTATATGAAACACAAGAGATCCTAAATATCCAAAAGAATTCTGGAAAAAAAAAAAAAAAAGAATGGAGGTTTTATGCTCCCAGACTTTAAGCTAAACTACAAAACAATAGCAATCAAAACAGCATGGTATTGAAATAAAAATAGGCATACAGACAAATGGAACATAATTCAAAGCCCAGAAATAAACCCATACTTATGTGGATAAAACAAAACACTCCCAGACCTTGACTTCAGGGATGTCTTTGGGGTCTTGACTCCAATGGCAAAGGAAAAAATGAAAAATAAACAAATGGGGCTACATAAAACTGGAAAGCTTCTGCACCATAAAAGAAATTATCATTAAATCCAAAAAGACACCCTGCTGAGTGGGAGAAAAAAATTACATTTTGTACATCTGACAAGGTGCTAAAAGGATAGCATTACCGTAAGAAAAGAGTTGTGTGTTTTGAATGGGTGTTTGCACTAGATAAACACATCGTGTTGAGGCCTAGTTTTCTACGTGGTGGCCTCACTGTCAGCACAGGCTTTGCATAGACTCTTCTTGGAAACAACTGAGTACTTGCCTTGAACCTAACACAAGTTTCACTTTAACTCTCTCCTTATCCCACTTTGTAGATGGGGTACTGAGGCTTCAGAATCCCAGGTCTCATAGCTACTGTTATAGTCAACTCAGGGTTTGAATCCAGACAACTTGGTTCCAAGTCCTTGGCTTAACCTTTGCACTATATTTTATTTATTTTTTTTTTTTTAGATTTTTTTTTTTTATATAGAGGCATGTTTTATTTATTTATTTGTTTGTTTGTTTGTTTGTTTTTGTTTATACATGCACTGGGTACAGTCAGAAGCGCGGGAGGGTGAGAGAATTCACCAGAGCCAGAGCGGGAGGCAGAGCAGGCAGAAGGACCGAAGTACACTGCTGAGGGGAGCAGCGGGCGGCAGGAGAGGTCTGCACGCCATGTGGGACCCTCCTCTGGTGTCCGGGGAGCAGCCGGGGATCGAACCAGCGCCGCAGAGGCCACGGGCAGCTTCGCAACCCAGTGCTCAACCGCTGCACCACTGGGGAGGCCCTTTGCACTATATTTTAAATTCCATGGACTACGGGGTGAGCAGCCTGTCAGGGCTGGGCATCATTTCCCAGGGGCCTGGGGCCAAACTATGTAACATATCACTATAGACTTTGTTAAAATTTTGAACTTGTCTTCCCTTGCTGGGGGGCATAAAAATGTTTTCACCAGTCTCTGATCCTGTTTTTTGGCTTCTCTTTCTATGAATAAGAAGAGTTTTTGAAACAGCAAGGAGCAGAAAGTCAAAGAAACCTGGGTAAGTTACCTTGGCCTCGCGTCCTTCTGGGAGGTTTTGTTTCTCTACCATGAAACACAGGTAGATGAGATGTCCTTTCAGGTCTTCTCTCACATTCTCTATTTCCAGATGATTCTCACAGGTCATCTGCATTCTACCCACAGAGGAGAAGCTTATTTAAGCTTCAGGTTAAATAATTCAGCAGCTGGCACATGGCTGGCCCACAGTAAATGTCCCAAAGTAATTTAAGGGGTGCCTTAGGCATCTGGACTTTCTCATCATATCTGTGTCCATCCCCATAATTTCCTAACACTCGATGAGCCTTGTGGGCTATAGTAAAGCCTGTGGTTTATTAAAAAGATTTCAGGGCTCAAATACAAACCCAGGGGCATGAGAAGAAGGGTCCAGAATGTCATTGAAGCTGACGAAAAGTCAGCATAAAATAAAAGAAAATGAGACCAATCTCACTCATGTATATAGACAGGAAAATTCCAGACAAAATGCTAGCAAATTGAATTCAACAGAATATTAAAAGAATAATTTACCATAACCAAGTAGTGTTGACCCAAAGAATGCAAAGTTATTTTAATATTAATAAATCAGCTTATAGAGCACATTGATGGGTCAAATAAGAGAAATAATATGATTTTATTAATAGGACAATCATTTATGAAGATTCAATAATGCTTTCTAACAGGGACATTCTCTAAAATACTAGGAATAGATGGTACACATGGACAATTATGGCATGATTTTAGTGAGAGGGCACTCCCCATTTGAACCCCCTCCTTATGTTTGAGAAATTCCCCATTTTTGAACTTCGGTGGGCAATGAAACTCCCTCCCATTATACAGATGGAGAAAATGCCAGACACTCGCTGTTCGGGGTGTTGCAAGGGGCGGGGGTGCTGCTCCCACCCTCGCGGCAACTGTGAGGCATTCAGCCTAAGCTCAGATGCTAGAGCAAAGAAACCAGGCAGCAGATAACACTTTTGCGTCTTTACTGAGTGTGGAGAAAATTTTATGGTGGTTCCAGTAATAGCAGCATCATCAGTTTGCCAAGACTGAGAAATACAAGTAACTGTACCCGGGCTCCAGGGGCCAGCGGTGTTGGCATTTCAGCCTCGACTTCCCACATTGTAAGATGGCAGCCATTCCACCTTTTTTTTGTGGTCATTTGAGCTGTGGTGCCAACTGCCCAGGCTCTTTGTCTCTGACTTCCCGGTGATTCTCTGAGCTCTCCAAGAACCTGTCAATGCGTTCCTTTTCTGCTTAAATCATCCATTATCAGTTTCTGTTTTGGCAGCTAAGAAATCTTAATAATACAGAAGGTTATTTCCTTTATTTAACAAAGGAATATGACCTTTTTTTAAACTGTCGTCAGAATAATACACAAATAATGACATTCCCATTAAAACAAAGAGCAAAACAAGAATCATTTCTAATATCATGTTTTTCAAAATGTTGCATTTGTTGAGGTACAATTTATGGATATTAAAATTTATCCCTTCAAGTTTAGCAAATATGTAGTCATTTATGCAGGACAAGAGTCAATAATTACACCATTTTCATCACCCCAAGAAATTCCCTCAAGCTCCTTTAGATTTATCTCCCTCCCCAACTCAGCTCTGCCAACCATATATCTGATTTCTGTCCCTGTAATGTGGATGCCTCCAGAATGTCCTATAAAAAAATTATACAGTAGCCTTGGGTATCCTGCTTCTTTCACTTAGCATACTGCTCTTGAGATTCATGTTGTTTTGTGAGTGGCATTCCATCATATAAATGTACCAAAATTTATTTAGCCATTGCATGATGGATAGACAGTTGGGTTATTTTCAGTTTCAGACTTTTATTAATAAAACTATCAGTACTCATGTAAATGTTTTTGAATAAGCATATATATTTATTTTTATTGTGAAAATATCTGAGTAGAAATCCTGCATAATATTAAGAAAATATTTAACTTTATAAGAAAGTGTCAAATTAGGGCCTCCCCGATGGTGCGGCCGGTTGAGTGCAGCACTGTGAAATAGTCTGCAGTCTCTGCAGTGTGGGTTCGATTCCCAGCTGGCCAGGGAGATACCCACATGGCATGGCAGACCTCTCCTGTCTTGCTCGCTGCTCCCCTCAGCAGTGCTTTTGGTCTGTCTGCCCCTTCTTCTCCCTGCTCTGTCTATGGTGAATCCTCGCACCCTCCTCCACCTCTGGCCTGTACCCCAGCTCTTGTATAAATAAATAAATCTTTTTTTAAAAAGGATTAAAAAAAGTGTCAAATTATTTTCCAAGGTGCTGTTAAGTTTCCATGAAGATGCTAAGAGAGTTTTATTTGCTCTGTGTCCTCGCCAGCTTTCAGTATTATCAGTCTTTTCATTTTGGCCATCTAGTAGATATGCAATAGTATCTTGGTTTGCATTTAATCTTTTTTTCTTATAGCTACTGATGTTGTGCATCTTTTCATGTGTCTATTTGACATCTATGTGTCTTTTTGGGCCAAGTGTCTAAACTGTTCACTTATTTATTTTTCTATTTAGTTGTGTATCTTCTTACTGAGCTATGAGAATTCTTTATATGTTCTGAAGACAAGTTATCAGATTTGTGTTTTGCAGATATTTTCTCCTGGTCTGCTTGTGTTTTTTACTTTCTTAGAAAACTTTGTTTTCCTTATCATTTTCATTGTCTTTCAAAAACCAAAAGTTTGCTTTTCATGAAGTCCCATTGATCATTTTTCTTTCATGCTTCATGTTTTTTTGTATCCTGCCTAAGAAATCAATTCTGCTCAAATACAATTTTTTTCTTCCTATGCTTTCCTTTATAGTTTCAGATCTATGATCCATTTTAAGTTAATTTTTATATAAAGAGTGAGAAAGGGTTCATTTTTGTTTATGAATATAACAATTTTTCAGAATAATATTTTTATGTAACATTGTTCTGGAAATTCTGGTTGGTATAAAATACAAAATATAAATATGAAGTATAGTACCTATTGTAAAGGAGGAGAAGAGCCACCATTATTTACAGTCAATACAATTTCATACCTTAAAAACACAAAAGAATCCACTGAAAACATATAGAATTAATAAGAACTCAATAAAATGATTCATTACAGTATAAACATGCAAAAAAATCAATAAGTTTTCTATATAACAACAGTAATCATTTAAAGGGCATAATAGAGAAATAAGGAATCCCATGCACAATAGCAACAAAAGACAGAAAAGCCTACAAATAATCTTAATGAAGAAAGCGTAGGGCCCATGTAATGAAAGTCAGAAAGTTTTATTAAGAACTTAGAAGAAGATGAATAAATATAGATATGCCAATCTTTCAGATGGAAAACTTAATCATGTAAAGATGTTCACTTTTCCAAATGAATTTGCAATATTGGAGGTTTCTTGGAACATGACAAAACGATTCTCAAATTCGTCTGGAGGAGTGAACAGAAAAGAATAACTTTAAAAATGTGTTGAAGAGCAGCAAGGAAGACCTATCCCACCAGATATGAGGATATTTTATAAAGATGTCATACTTAAAATGTGTTAAGAACACCAAATCAAATAAATCAATGCATCAATATGCTAGAATGGGATAAATTTGTCTGAAACAAAACTGATGTATATTAAACTGAAACATGTTTATGTATAATAACTGAAACATCATTCATCAGTTGGGCTCAACATAGGCAGCAGAGTAGCAAGGAGGGAAGAGAGGAGACCAGTTAAGAGACCACAGCTAGAGGAATATGCTGGCAGCTATGTGAGGACTCTACCCATCCACTGCCTTCTACTGGCAAAGCTTAACAGTGTACTTGCTGGCAAAGGAAAAAGAGGTAAAGGACCTTATCCATTTCTGTAGATCAGGCAATAAAGAGGAAATTTGGAACTGAAAGATAATACATCAATAAACCACCCAGCATCCAAGTGCCAAATCATACCTTTCAACACCTTTTAGGGTGTTTGCTTTGGACACATTTGCTAACATCTCATTGGCCAAAGTGAGTCACTTGACCAAGTCAAATATGAACAGGGTGGGGGTAGAGGGGGTACTCTACAGAGCAAGGGAAAAGGGAGTATTTACCAAACAGTAATCCAGATGATCACAGAGATGGTACCAGCAGGCTAACCTGATGGCTTGAAAGAGAAAGTAAAGAGATGGGATGACTTTTAGAGTTTAGATATGAGCCACTTGGGAGGTGGATGCTGCTATTTATTAATATAAGAAGAGTCAGAAGATGAACAGGCTTGCTGGGTAAGATCAAGAGTTTTGTTTGGGACTTGTTAAATATTGACAACTAACAGGAGATGGCAAACAGGTAGCTAGATAGGAACTAGGGCTCAAGAGAAAGGTCACATCTAGAGACAGAAGAACAGTAATCATCAGCTCACAGAAAGTGTTTGCGGTTTGAGGTCCCCAGGGGAAGGGTAGAGTTGTAGCAGACAAACTAGATGGAGCCCTTGGCACTTCAACATTTGGGTAACAGCGGTGGGGTGGGGTCACGGGTGGGGCAAAGGAGTCACGGGTATTGTGGGGGAAAACCAAGAGTGTAGATAGTCACAGGAACTGCAAGAAAACGGTGTCTGAAGAAAGGACTATAAAACTGAGTAAAATACTACTGGGAATTTGAATAAGATGAAGACAGAGATGGAGGTTGTTGGCGACCTCCAGGAGTTATTTAAGGGGCCAGCTCTATGAAGGAGTGCACTAGGTGCTGGAGATGAAAAGATGAACAAGATACATTTCTTACCCTTTAGGGAAGCACAGCCTAGTGAAGAAGGCAGACATGCAAATAAATCATTGCAACAGTGTGGTGAATCTTAGAATAGAATAACATTTTCCTAAATGTGGTCCACTAAACAATGTTTGAGGAAGATGTTAATCCGTGCTGTAAAACCAAAGTGTTCCAAGACCAAATGATGTAAGGAAGAGGGCAGGAGCCCCATCTCAGGCCACAGTGCCAGCTGCAGGGTTTTTAGTGATAGGTCCAGGGCTTGGGAAATCTTGAGGTCCTGTCTACTCACCCAAGGCTTGTCTGGTACCCCAGGAATTAAGTAAAAACAACACAAAACCCCATGGGAGAAACAACCACAAGGGGAGAGGAAATAGATAAAGCAGCCTCCGGGAGCTGATTTGCTCTCAGCAGGAATGCTGAAGCAGGACATTCCCAGCCATGTGCCCTAGATCCTGCAAAGGAGCTGCAGGGGGGATGGAATTGACTGACTCGTGACCCCGAGGTGGCCCTGTACCACAGGACACAGCATCTGAGACCTCTGAGGGAAGGGCTGTACCCACATTCCCAGCGCAAACACTCACACTGCAGCAGAGTCGAGAGGTCTGGCTTCTGATTAATTTGGCAATTTCCCCAGAGGTAGAAAAATTAGGGAAAATTAAATCACCAGCCAACTCCTCAGCAGTTTCAGCACCTTCTTCAATTTTTCCCTGACAACCAAGGCACCAGAGGCAACAGAGACCCAATTAATACTTTGTTGCACAAAACCCTTGCTGCTAAAGGAAAATGAAATCCTCAGTCCACAGCTCTAGGATTCCCAGGAGTGCCCTACTTCAGGCAGGTAACAAGTGGCAAGGAGAGTGAGGAAGCAGGGTTACCACTTCCCCTTGGGATCAAGGGGAAGCCCTGATCTGGCAGTACAGGCCATGATTGTCAGTCTCTCAGAAAGGGCAAGTGATGTCCAGAGCCCATTAGCAAGCTCAGGTATGGCTGGAGCAGGGGCCTAGTGGGTGGGCTGTGGCAACAGGAATCCAGATAACAGAAAGCACTACAGTCGTGTGGTTCTGAGTGATGGCTCAGTCACAGCACAGTCCCCACCAATATCAAGGAGTAAAAAAAATGGCAGTCACTCTGGGAGAGGGTTGGGTAGGCAGAGTTGAGGATGAGGACCCAAGTTCAGGATAGGGAAACTGAGGCAGAAGTCTGGATATAAGATCTAATGGAGATAAAATGGTGGTAATAGGTGAGAGTAGATTTTATCCCCTACTCAGCAATTCAATCCTGAGAAAACAGTCAAGTAACCCCTTATCCCCATCAGGGTTGGGGAAGTGAGGACCCCAGGGCACAGGGGCTGAAGTGCCTCAAATATAACCAGACCACAAGGAGCAATATTCCTCCTCCTTCTCTTCGTTCTTGACATTTCGAAGACCGCTCCTGAACATGGGGTGTTTGGTTTAAAGGTTATATAAGTCACCTTTTTTAAGGAGTCAAGCAAAAAGGACTTCTATTTGAAGAGTTCTGTTGAAGAGAATCAGATGCCATTCTTCTGACTCAATATCAGAGATGAGGTTTATTGCAGAGACTCAGAGACCTTAGAATTAGAAAGCACAGCAAGGCTCTACCAGTTCCAGGCCTGGGAATATCTCAGTCTCTCAAAGCTCACATAGTCTCTTTTATTCCATTTCTACTTTTTTTTTTTTAAGATTTATTTATTTTTATACAAGAACCGGGTACAGGCCAGATGTGTGGGAGGGTGAGAGGATTCACCAGAGACAGAGCGGGGAACAGAACAGACAGACTGACGAAATACACTGCTGAGGTGAGCTGTAGGGGAGACAGGAAAGGTCTGTGCGCCCTGTGGGATTCTCGCTGGCCAACCGGGATTGAACCCGCACTGCAGAGGCTGCGGACAGATTCACAGTGCAGCACTCAACCTCCTGTGCCACCAGGGAGGCCCTCCATTTCTACTTGATTCCTCCTTTGGTTAAAATTTTCTGATCTCCTCTGTTTACACATCCTGAGCCCTTACTGCCCATTGCAGCCATCAATCCTGACTCCAGATCAATTTCTTCAAAGGGCCTACCCCAGGTCTTATATGCATAAATAAATAAATCTTTAAAAAAAAAAAAGAATAAACACCCAAGCAGGTGGTACAGTAGCCTGAATAATGGTCTCCTAAAGATGCCCTCATCCTAATTACTGGTACCTGTGAATGTTACCTATATATAAAGAGAGTGATTAGGTTAAACATCTAGAAATGGGAAGATTCTGCTGGGTTATCATCAGGTAAGCCCAACATAATCATAAGGTTCCTTCTAAGAGGGAGGCAGGAGGGCAGAAGACACAGTAGTAGGAGATGTAGCAACAGAAACAAGAAGTTTGAAGAAGAGGCCACAAGCTTGGGAATGAAAGCAGCTTCTAAAAGCCAAAGAAGACAAGGAAATGAATTCTCTACTGAAGTCTCCTGCAGGAACACAGCCCCACCAATATTTTGATTTGTAGACCTTCATAAGGTGTAAGAGAATAAATTTGTGTTTACAAGCCACTGTGTGTGCTAATTTGTTATAGCAGCAACAGGAAACTAATACAGCCTGGGAAACCAGGAAATGTCATCAACCTAACTCATTGCACTCTCTGCAACTCCAGACTGCTCACAGAAATTGCATTCAGGATGCAATTCATATTCAAGAAGACTCCACTCCATTGTGGATACCTCATGTTTATTCTTTTTTAAAAGTGAAGGTTTGATGGAATTGGTGCACCACTATCCTACTCGAAGTATTCCATAAACAGAAGGCTAAGTTTATGGAACACCTTTGAAGGATTTTATACCAACACCCATTCGTCAGGGGTGGCTTCCCTCTTCTCCAATCATCTGTGGCCAGGACAAGATAGATATCAATGGCACAAGTTCACAAAAAAAAAATAAATAAATAAAGTTTATTGAGGAAAGAATGTGTCCAGGTTATTTGTGAGAATCACTTAAGAACACTTCCTGCAGCCAACAGACTTTAACATAACGTTCAGGAACAAATCTTGAGGGGTTTTTGTTTTTGTTTTAATTTGTGCTTGCAAGAGCTGGGGTACAGGCCAGTGATGTGGGGGGTGAGAGGATTCACCAGAGACAGAGTGGGAACAGAACAGGCAGACTGACTGAAACACACTGCCGAGGGGAGCAGCAGGTGAGGCAGGAGAAGTCTGCTGCGCTATGTGGTTTCTCCCTGGCCTGCAGGGGATCGAACTTGTGCTGCAGAGGCTGCAGATTGCTTCATAGTGTGGTGCTTAACCCCTTGTGCCACCAGGGAGGCCACAATCTTGAGGTTTTAAGAGAAAAAAGTCTCTTCTGACCTCGTTATGCCAACTTGAATGCTGCAGCTTGAATTGTCAGAAGCTTTGGAGCTAAAGACTTGGAGTTCCTTTCTTTGGAACTTTTGATCCCTGCTCCATGTCTTCTGATGCCAGCACTAAAGGCATCCTCCCACACAGGGGAGGGGTGATTGTGCCTCCTGCACCTCCAGCCTTGCCCTGGGCCCTGCCATTGGTTTGAAGGAGGGCACAGGCTCACTGCTTGGCTAGGAGTAGTACTTTTAGGAGTTTAAAGAAAAGAAAAAAGAATCTGCCGAAGCCAATTTCAGGTTCTAGGCATGAAAAGAAATGCAAGGCCTGAGCTTCTGGAAATCAGGATGGCTTACGAAGTCAAAGAGACGTTTGAATTACTGCCTTTGGGACTGGAGGAAACCCAAACAATTAGAGGTGTAAAGGCACAGGATTCACAGCTTGATGGGTATTGATATATCCCTAAAACCAGTTCTCGGGGCGCACTGGAGCCTGACCTCATTTAAAATTGCTGGAAAAATACATGTAATAAGTTCAGACGGAACACTCACTGATGGTTCCGTTTAGATCAACCCTTTTCCTATAGGGTTTGTTTTATTTACTACTATATCTTTTAGTTATTTAAGTTTGCCTCTTATGATATACTACCACCTCTTATATATAGTATCTAGAAATAAACTGGTGTTTTTCTGTGGCATTTGTTAAAAGATAAAGACTTTTTTTCACTCATTATTTATCTTGAAAACTGTCAATGATTTGGTTCAAAATAGTTCCATCAGCTTTCTTAATCTGAATCCTTATTTAGGTTTCCTAGTCCCTATCATTAAATCAACATCTTTAAGTTATTTTAATTTAAATTTTATTGCAAGTCTCCTTCAATATTTATTGATTCCGTCAATAAAGACTAGATGACCAAAAATCATCTATATTTAAAAGCACACACTTACATAATTGACATAACTACTCAAGAAGGCAATTTATCTGTCATAGCCTACTTTTTTGTCAGAAGAAAAAAGATAATCAGATTTCTAGCATAGGCATGTGCAGCCCCCACTGGGGGGCCCTTTGGGCAGGGTCATGGCCAATTTTGTCTCATTCCTCCTAGAAAATGAGAGATCAGTTCCATGGGCCAAGTTCTCCTTCATGCAAGGTCTGACCTCCTCATGATGTCCCAGGTCCATCGTGAAGATCCAGAAAGGTTTGGGTGGCCGTAGGGAGAGCAGTAAAAGGTCTGCTGAAGGATGGGCAGGAAGAGGACCTCAGCAAACAGGACCCATTCAAGGACCTGGGTACTTGGCTACCTTGCTGTCTCCTCCATCTTTGTGTAGATCACTTTTCTGCCCCTTGTTTGGGCACGAACCCCAGGTCTACAATCCTGCCTGTAGCATTTTGGGGACAAGCTGGATAAACCCACAAAACCTGGAATCTGTGGGCCCTGTGGCCAGCTCCTGAAGAAGAACCAGGTGTGGTTTGGAAAGCCCACTGTCTCCATCACTACCAGGCGGGACCCTCCCTCTGAGGCTGCCCTCACAGGGCTTCTGTGCTAGGGATGGTAAGCTGAACATGGGAGCTAGCAATTAACCAGGCTGCCCACCCATTTGCGGGGCCTGGCTATGTCACGCCCACAGACACAGCCTGGAGAGCTGGAACTGTTCCCAGAGCTGGAGCTGTTCCTGGGACACCTTGGGCCCTTTCCACCTCCCAGAGGCTTTGCAGAACTCCAAATCATCTGGTTTAAGGAGCTGTCAGGAAGCTCTACAAAGGGCATAACTGATAACTAGGACTAAATTGGTAATCACAGTTTAAATTGTGCCTACTTGCCTGCCTCCCCAAGTGTATCTGTTTGAAGAATAGAAAAAATGGAGGACCAAGGACAGAAGAAGAAGGAATCTGGCCCTGCACTCAAGGCTCCCACAAATGCTAGAGGCCAGGGACAGGGGTGAGGAGAAGGGTCGGGACCTGACTGTAGGAACCTTTAGGTATCTTGTAGCAGGGGGCTGGGATAGCTACACTCTGCAAGGTGGGGCTTTGGGGTCCTGACTCTCTTCCATCTCAGAGCAGGCATGGGTATCTCTGTGGTTTTCACAAGTTTAAACCATCTCGTGGAAACTGCATGTTTTCCTCAGTAATCACCATCCCCCTCAAACTAAATGAAGCTACAAGCTTCAATTTATTCCAACTCAATATTTATACCAACTGTGATGATCTCTTCTGGATCAGAAGCTCTGATTGGCAGTTACATATGGTTTTGATGAATAAAACTGTGAAAACAAGTTTATTATTATCTGCAAGGGAAGAGTACATGGTAGTAAGATTTTCCAAAGCAGGGACTCAGAGGGGATAATGACACAAAAGGTATCCATGGTGACAGGAAGGCTGGGAGCACTGAAATAATACCAGCAGCAGGGGCAGGAGCTCAAGAAAGGTGCTTGGATTGGATTCAGTCTGTTAAATGAAAAGTCATCATCACAGTAGAAATAGTGTAGGATAAGGAGGGGAGAATGCAGGGTGGTTGCCTGGCAATGTGACCTTGGGCAAGCCCTCCCTCTCCTTGCTGGGGGGTCTGTTTTCACACCTGTGCGTGAAGAGCTTGGACTTGCCTGAATCCACTCCCCAGGGCCAGGGCCTGGGGGTAAGGGAATAGGGGCTGCAGTGGGCCAGGGTGGGGCTGAACCAAGCCTCAGGGCAGGACTGGTCTGTGAGGGAGGTGCATAGATTCTCAGTAACCTGAGACAGCATGTAGGATCTGCGCAGGTCGGCAGGTGGAGTTCTTCCAGAAGCAAGCTCTGAAAAGGAAGCAGCTGTGCAGGGTTTTCATAAGGGAGTGCTCTGGGGATCCACACCTGTGGAAGTCATGAAGCAAGCAGAACTGCAGGAGGGCTTGAACTGTGGTGTGGGAGTCACAAAGGCATCGGCATCCTTTAGGGATGCTCTGGAGTGAGGGTGGTCTTGCAGAGGTATCCTGCTGGGGCAAGGACTAGGGCCCATTTCTCCCCTGCACTGACTCAACCTGGATGTACAGTCCCTGGAAGGACTCCATGGGTGAGGTGACTCTCTTCAACTGAGGGCAAATTTGGAGACTGACACAACTGAGAAATGTCAGGGGAATGTGCCTCAGCCCCGTGGGGCGGGAGAAGGAAGTGTGGGCTTGCATCACAGGGCCCGCTGCAGGCACAGTGCTACATCAGAACCAAGGGTCCAGAAGGTCCTTGGCCTGTATAGTGTAAGTAAATGATATCAGGTTTTTCTGCCCTCCCAACATTAGGATTGCTGATGGATCCTGGCGGACACCTGGAGTAGGGTGTGGGCATGCATAACTGGGTACATCTGGGCTGATAGACTGAGCTTATAAGGGCAGCGTCATGGGGACGCCAGCAGAACCACGAGCAGAGCAAAAGAGAACACAGACCTCCAGATAACACCAGAGAGCCCAGAAAGAGTGAAGACTTGCTGGGGGCCGGGAGGCCTGCCAGCCTCCCGGCCCCCCAGAACCCCTTGCCAGCCGTGTACCTGGTAAATCCCAATAAAAGCCTGCAAAAGCCAACAAGGTCTCCAGGACTCTCTCCTCACCCCGTCTGCTGGAATCATAGAAAACCTGCACTATGCCCTTCCTGCCGCTACCGCCTGGGAGCTACTAAGAACACAGTCTAGGGTGAGGCTCAGGGAGGAAACTGGGGAGAACAGACTTTAGTAAGAAGGCAGTGATAGCCTGCAAGGTTGGCTCCCTGCCCCCACCCCGAGTCATGTCTGTAGCCATTGTGGCTGTGTTATAGAGCAACCCCGATATTAAACAGGTTCCTGGCTGTGGGTCCTCACCCGCGCGCTTTAAAGGGACTTATGAATACTCTACTACAGACACACGCAAAAGGGTTAATAAAAGGTTTATTTACAAGAGAAAAAGAAATAAGGAAAATGTACAACTCAGGGAGAAAATAGGGAAATAAAGTCTTTAATGCGTCCTACCCGATCCGACGACCTGGAAACCCAAAGTCACTCTCAGAGCTAGACGGACGCCGCGAGCTGGCCGAGGGCCCCAAAATGGAGAGAGCCCCAAAGCCCACATGTCTGCCTTTTGTATCCACCTGGCTGCTTAACCCCACCCTCAGGTCCCAGCCACCTTCCCTTGGGTGGTGATGGGATGTAGAGTTCCCAGTGTCTTTGGCTTTGGCCTGGGGTGGGGGTGGAGTCCACAAAGCCTGTATGGAATTTGCTTTGGGGCAGCCTTTTCCCCCTAACACTGGGGTGGGGGTGGAGTCCACAAAGCCTGTATGGAATTAGCTTTGGGACAGCCTTTTTCCCCTAACAGCTGGGCCCCTGTGGCCTTGAACCTCCTCCAGTGGAAGATAACGAGGGCCCAGATCAGGATCAGCCATCTTCCACCATGCTAATATCGGCTTTTCCAGCACCTGTGAGGACTGAGTGAGGCTCAGACTGGGCAAAAGAGATCTCTAGGATGTAATAAATTTTCTATGATGCTCTCTGCTACTGCCCTTCCATCCATTGTCCATCAGTCCTTGCCACTTCCCTTATCCCTGACATCAGCCTGGAGCCAGAAAACATCAGAAGGAAGCAAGACCATAATGTGGGGCTGAGGAGGTCAACCTAAGAGCTGGAGTTTAGCAGCAGTGTGATGCAGAGTAGAGACCAAGGGACTTGGAGTCTTGTAGACAATTCCCATCTCTGCCACTTTAAGGCTGTGTGACCTTGAGCAGCACTACCTCTCTGAGCCTCAGGTTCCCATTAATTCTAGCATCTGCCTCTCAGTACTTTAAGTCTTCAGGATTATTCCAGCTGCTGATTTTATTGCTGCTCTGATTTCTTTTGCACTTCAACTCCAGCCTTAGATTTAGAGTTGTGGCAAAGATAGGGGGATGTCTTGCTGAACCCCAAGACTCACAGTATACAGGCCCCCTGTGTTGGCATCTATCACACAGTTCTCTGCTCCTCTTAGGATGATCCCACTTTGCCATCAGCTTTCCCATATCAGCATCTCTTCACTTTTTTTTTTTTTTTTTTTTCAGTCTGACTGCTACTGAAGCCCAATATGAGTCCTGATGGAAGAAATCGACAAACCCTAAGCAGATGTGTCTCGGCTTTGGAGTGAATGGCAAGGCGAATCCATTCCCCCAGAAGCAAACAAGCCCTGCCACCTGAGCCATGCCAAAGGTGATCTTTAATAGTACTGGAATTATAAATTTTATGAATATGAGATAAAGGAAGAATTCAAATATTCTACAGCAAAGCACACACTTAAGACAGAATTTGGCCACTACAGTTTCAGAGGATGGGTAGAAGAAAAAGCAGCCACTTCTCTGCTTAAAGAAATGGAAAATTTAGAGGGCTATGGGGGAAAATCAAGAAATCTTCAAGTGAAAAGTTGAAATTACTCTAGTAATGGCCTCTGTTAAGGTAAGTTTCTTGTTCAAATATTAAAAGCCTCAGTGCATTTGGGGTTTGACTCTGGTTGAGGGTAAAGATGGGATAAAATGAAAAATGACTCAGAGTTTGTGGCTGATGGTGTGTTTGGAGAGGGGAGACGTGCACCCCCTCCAGGAGAGCTGTCAGATGAGACTGCAGCCCAGGCCAACAGGAGGACCCACACCAAGAGAGGGAGCAGATGCTTTGGGAGGAAAGGAAAAGGAAAGTTTGAGTCATGTGTTTACCTACCTTATCTGGAGCCTCAGATTCCTTCTGTGAGATGGGGTTTTCTATTTCCACTGTCTAGATGAGGAAACCAAGACTCAGAGTCATACTTGCCAAATACAATGTGATGCATGATAAAAGAATGAGGATTTATTTATTTACTTTAGATTTTTTTCCTGGAAATTCAGATTTTTGAGTCTCGCAGCAAATCATCAGCCAAACAAGATTCCATGTAAGTCATCATATATAAGAATGAGGATTTAAACCCAAGACTAACATCAAAGCCATGGTTAGTGGCTATGGTTAGTGCAGAAATATTCTGTGCTTATTTTCCACATTTTCAGAAGTACTTTGAAATAAAAATTTATCATTGTTCAGTTATCCTGCTAATAAGCAAATAGAAGGAGTGAGACTAGATCCCCATGCTAACCAAGGCCAAACCTTTCCAGGTAGGAGATACTCCCATAGCAGAATCAGAAGCTGCACAGACCCACAAACCCCTGGCATAGAATTTTCCACATGCAAAGTGACCTAGTTTCTTTCATTTCTTTTTAAATTAAATTAAAATAGTTGAATCCAATGCTATTATGGGCCAAGCACCACTTTTAAGAACTGTACATATTTTAACACAAACAACCTTATGAGGAAGGTACTATTATAGTTACTCAATTTACAGATGCAGAAACTGAGGTTCAGTGAAGTTAAATAAGTTGCTCCAAATCCATCAGTTGAAAGAGGATAGCCAGAATCTAAATCTAAACAGTCTGTCTCCAGAGTTTCATGCAAGGTCACCAGCAGAAAACTCTGTCTCCTGGGCTGTCACATTGCCTAGGTTCCCAATGTGACTTTGGATTTAGCTGGCTTGCGTTCCAGACCCCCAACTTCTGGATTCAAACCAGCTACCGAGACCCTCACCTCTGATTTTCCCCCATTCAATTCCTGGCTCCTAGTTCCTAACAAGCCCCTCCTGCTTGGACTCCATCTGCCCCGGCTTCCAATCTGCCCACACCTGTACTCCAGCCCATGCCTGCATCCTGACCTAGGCCTACACTCTAACTTATGTCTACACCCCAATCTAGGTTTGCACCCTAGCTCTTGCATGCACTCTGGCCTGTACCTACACTCTGACTTATGTATACACCCCAGCCTTGACTGCACACTGACGCTTGCATGCACCCTGGCCCATGCCCCTGTACTCTGGTCCTTGCCTGCCTTCTCACTCATGTTGGTACCCTGGCTCCTGCCTGCACCCTGGTCTATGCCAACTCCCAGCTCACTATATAATCAACCTGAGATCCTGCCCACATCATTGCTGCTCTAAGGATAAGACCAGCCCTTGGGACAAGCCCCTCACCCAGAAGGTGTATCACCCAACAAACCAGGGGCATGTTTGTAAGGGTTAAAAATGGTCCCATTTTGCATAACTAGGGATGCGATCTGAAGACAGTTTCCAGGAAAGGAAAATAGCAGCACAGAGGCAGGAAGAGCATTACTGTGTGGATAAAAAGATGACAGATGCAAATGAACCTGCAAAGCCAAGAACTCAGATTCAGGTTACTGACAGATATGGTAGGGAAGATAATAGAAGCTGTAATAGACCTCTAGGGCACGATGAAAAAGCAAATCTGCCCATGTTTATGCAGATAACAGAGGCTGTTTAAAAGGCCGTAACATTGATCATATGGGATCTCAATAGTGCTGCAATGGACTAGAACCAGAAGTGGGGGCTGGGGGGGCATGGAGTCCGCAATGATCTGAGGCCCTTCTCCAGGAGCAATCAGGAAGATCATGGGCTATTTGGGGCAGCCATCTGAAAAGCTGAATGTAATGAGGGATGAAGAGTTGGGCTAAAATGCTAAAAGCAGCATTTTCAAACAAGTCTCATTACAGTTTAGTCTTCCCATCTGTGGTAATTTTAAAAATATAGTTCCCAAATTGCCTATAGCATCTGGGGACTGGGGTCTGTGGGCAGACACCTGCTTACCAGTGAGGATTTGGAATGGCATTTCTGGACTTGGTCCCTGTGGTGTAGAGCTTGACGAGCAAAGGAGACAGACTTACAGAATCCCAGAATAGCAGAGCAGTTGGCTAAAGTGCCCACAGAGGGGAGTGACATGGTCAAGGTCACACACTGGGAAGTGAGGGGTGGGGGGTAAGGGAGCAGTACTCCATGGGGTGAGCCCCTGCTCAGGGCTGCAGCAGGCCCTGGGGTAAGGGAAAGGAAGGGCCCAGAAAGTGTAAGAATTTTGTGGTTGCCACAGAGAAAAACTAGGGGAAAATGAACAACGATGGATAAATTCAGACCTGACTTCTCTACAGAAAAAAAGTTTGAATAATCATCGTTCCCTCATTAGCTCAGAGAAAGCCAGAACAAAGACTGTGCCTACAGATTATGTACAGGCAAGACTGGAAAGGGTGGTAGATGGACCAGGTGAAGGTCTGCAACACATGTTCATGGATCGGTGCAAGCCATTGACAGGTGCAGTACCTGCTCAGGTGACTGTCCAGAATCTCCTCACTTCCCCTCTGCCTCTTACACCTGCCTGGTCCCATGTTTCTCTTCCACTCCCCAGTGTTGACATTTCTTCTGGCTTTTTCAGATCAGTCACTTAACTCCCTCTTCTTGGACCTCAGCTTTCAGCTTGGCTCTAAGCTTTGTCAGCTTTTAAGATTACCTACTGTCCTGCCAAAACTTCCTGCTCCAGCTGCAGCCCCAGGGAGACCCACAATCTAGATGAGCAACCCCAATTCTCTCAAGCAAAATAAAATATCGATGGAGGTTAGGGGTGGGAGGCATGAAATTTTGATGTGGCTGAAGGACAAAGCAGCTGGTTTTAAATGTGCAAGGCCCCACCAGCTAGGGTACAGGCTCACTGCTCCTGCCCCGGCCTGCCAGTGCACAAGTGCCTGGGGTGAGGGCCAGAGGGCCTCTGGGGAGAGGATTCCACCAATTCTCCCAGTTTTCTTCAACAGCTGCACCTGGACTGGGCTCTCAGGCCTTGTGGTTTGCAGGGGAGCTGGAACTGATCTGCTTGGTGTTTGTCAGGATATTTTTGTTGTTAAATGGCAGAAAGCTAGCTCAAATTAGCCACACCAAAAGGGGCTTTGTTGGCTATTACCTAACAAGTCCCGGGTGAAATGGACTCAGGCGTGACCAGAACCAGGGTCCAAATGAGTCAGCAAGGCAGCAAAGCATCTCCCTCCATCTTTGAGCCTGGCTTCTGAGTAGTGAAGGCTAGATTCTGTGAGCTGACAGTTTCATGGGAGGAAAGTAACTGTAAGCCATTGTCCTCATAGCTGACCTCCAAAAAGTGGGGCAGACTCAGAGAAAGCCTGTGGCCCTGAAGGACTGTGGCGAATTGCCGGGAGATGAGTTACTTCTAATTGTGGGGCTGGCATTGGGGTTGGTGCAGGAAGAGAAACATGATTAATGGCTCCACTTGAGGCACAGTGGTTCAGGGAGGGTGGTTTACTGAAGGAAAGGATGTTCACAAACAAAAATGAGTTCTCTATAGGGTCTTCATTCCTCCATTTGTCTGGGGAGCAGAAGGAGAAATTACTTAACATCTACAAGTCAGCCTTCCTGCGTGGGTCTTGCCGTTCCTGGCCACCTTGTGGGAAAGCTTCAGAGCCCCAGCTGCTTAGGCCTGTAGAAAGATATACCCGAATGTTTCTTATTCCCTGCTTGTGCCTTGAAGAAAACAAGTTTAAATTTTAATCCTGGTTCCCAAAAAGCCTGAGGGGGTTGTTTGAAGCATGTTTTCCAGGGTGATGACCTAAACCTGCAGTCATTTTGAATAGGTACCTGTGTCTCCACGTGAAATGTCAGCTTGTAATCCATGGCAATGCCAACAACTCAATAGTTCACCCTCTTCTAGCCTGTGGGTCAGAACAGTATCCAGTAACAGTAACACCTCAGGTTTCTCTGTCTCATTGCTTTCTTCTGCTCATCCAACACTGCAACCCAGGAGACCCCAGGTGATGTGTTGGTGTGCCATGCACTAGCCAGTCCCTTTGAGATCTGTGGCCTTCTCCACTCTGTTTCCCTTTGGGTCTTATGGTCTCTGGGTCTCCTTGATCCTTCTCCACAGAAAACCCACACTGAGCCACATCCCAGAGCCCTGCTGGTCCCAAGTGGCAGAGCAGAAGGCCCCACTCCCTGACACTCATTGCCAAGCTCATGTGAAGATCTAGAATGCATGACCTCCATGTCCAGTCTATTACAACAGCTCCTTCAGCTGCTGCCTCCAAGGGCTCAGATAGCTGTCCAGGGGTTCAGGATGGACCAAATGCTAATCAACGCCCACAAATTTATTCATTTCATAATATAAACATACATGTTTTCCTACTGTGTATCAGGCACTGTTTAGTTTCTGACATATAGCAGTGAAGAAAACAAGTATTCTTGCCATCATAGAGGTTATAATTTAATTCAGAACATAATATAAATAGATATATTGTAAAATATCAAGTGGTACTAAGTGCTGTGAAAAAAGATTAAGGAGATGAGACAGGGGAATCTTTTAAATATGGTGTTCAGGGCCTCCCTGGTGGCACAAGGGGTTAAGCACCGCACTATGAAGCAATCTGAAGCCTCTGCAGCATGAGTTTGATCTCCAGCCAGCCAGGGAGCAACCCACATGGTGCAGCAGACCTCTCCTGTCTCTCCCACTGCTCCCCTCAACAGTGTACTTAAGTCAGCCTACCTTTTCTGTTCCCCACTCTGTCTCTGGTGAGTCCTCTCACCCTCTGCATATCTGGCCGGTACCCAGCTCTTGTATGCATAAATAAATCTTGAAAAAAAAAAAATAGGGCCTCCCCTGGTGGCACAGCAGTTGAGCGCTGGGTTGTGAAGCTGCCCACAGCCTCTGCAGTGCCGGTTTGATTCCCGGCCACCAGGGAGGATCCCACCAAAAAAAAAAAAAAAAAAAAAAAAAATTATTATATATATATATATATATATATATATATATATATATAATGCTCAGGGAAGAATTCTATAGCTAGATGGCATTTGAGCAAAAACTTCAAGGAGTGAGGGAGCAAGACAAGCAGTCAGTGGGGACAGCATCTCAGGCTGGGGCAAGGGACACCGAGGCAGGACTGTGTCCAGACTTGGAAGAGTGATGCAGCCAGTGTGACGGGAGCAGGGGAGAGTGTAGGAGACAGCTCAGGGAACATAGGGCCTGTCAGTCACCACAAGAGCTTTATTCTATTACGATGATAGAAGCCAGGTCCCTGCAGACATGCTCAAAGATGCCTTTGAGGCTTCTCTGAATTCCTGGTCACAGAGGCGGGCACATGGCACTTCCCATAAGTGTTCACAGTGGAGCTAGACTTTAAATGACAATCAGGAATTTGTCGGAGGAAAAAGGAAGAAAGCATCCCAATTAGAGAGAATATATATAAATGGTGAAGGATAGCAAAAGAGCAAAAATGTCTGCAGTGAGTGGCCACCGGCTGGCGGAGTTCACCATGAGAGGATGTGAAGCAGAACCCAGGCTGGGAGGCGGCTGGGATCTGATGGCAGAGGACTTGGCATAAAGTGGCTTCTGCAGCCTCTTTGGAAACGTGCCACCTTCTCTGAGAACCACGTTCATCCCAAATGAGCACAAGTCACTTTGTTATTCACTGCAGAGTAAACAAGCCCTGCCATGCGAGGCACAGGGCCCTGCTCCTGCCCCATCCCCTGCACCCTCTGCTGGAGCCCGGGCAGCTGCCTTGGGTAGTGTCACAAGTGCTTTAGGCTTCCAGACAGCTTTTCCCTAATAAGACAAGCTCTTTATTTAATCTGAGGAAATGAGGTGCTATTAAATTAATTTCTAAACTGTCATTGCCAGAAAGCTAAGGACACTGGAGAATGGAGTCAGGGAGTCAGACAACAAAGAGAGCTCAGAGTTTTTGAGTCCTGACCCAGGTCTCCTGGCAGGTTCATTTAGGAATGAATCTTGGACTTCTGCCTTGCCGGCACCATGTCGAAGAGACTCCATAATTAAGAAACGAGAGTCCCCTGATAGATTATTGTATCTAGCATCTTAAAAATGATGGAAAGGCGGCCTGCCTCTGCCATGGGGTGAACCCAAAAGTAATACCAGGATACTTTGTAGATTATTGAATCAGTCCCTGTAACTGGCACATTGATTTATATAAGATGCACAGATTTTTGAGAGATTTGAGAGAATATTAAGAATCAATCAATATTTTAATTTATTTCGGGGTCCTGGAAACTCAGCACTGCAGAAACCGCTGGGAAGAAATTGTGACCTTTGAAATCGATCGACTGACTGGCAGGCAGTTTGGAGGCATCTTGGACAGGAGCCTGGTTTGCTGTAGCTGCAGGAAAGGACTTCTCTGCTCTG
>NW_023605028.1:0-55269 GCF_014898055.3 Talpa occidentalis
TGTATTAGTTTCTAGACTTGAATTTTAACAATGAAGGATACAAAAGAATATGATCCTTTAGAGTTTAACAGAGGCAGAAAAAGTAGGAATTATCAATGTGCTGAATGTAAAGAGTAAGGAAAAGAAAAGTCTCAAGAATCGGTCCAAACTTTGCTGCAGGAACTGAATCACACAGTCATACTACTACTACTACTGCTACCACCACCACCACAACTACTGCAACAAAAGAGACTAAAGAAATTAAGGCATCATTACTGCAAGGTGAGAAAGGCCTATATATGGCAGAGATAGTCCTAAAGTCATGTTCCATTGATTGTGTATCATTGCTCCTTTGATAAATCCTGATAGGGAAAACTCATTTCATATAATGTTATTAATCACTTAACAAC
Source organism: Talpa occidentalis (assembly GCF_014898055.3). Classification (NCBI taxonomy): domain Eukaryota; kingdom Metazoa; phylum Chordata; class Mammalia; order Eulipotyphla; family Talpidae; genus Talpa; species Talpa occidentalis. The sequence continues at coordinate 390 of NW_023605028.1, forward strand.
TTAGAAAGTGGTTATTGATAAGTGGAGAATCCTTACTGTATTAAACTATAAAATTCAATAGGACAAATAATCTCAATCTGAATAAAAATCATCATAATATCAGGATTGGTAGAAAGATTATAACAATATGAATGGGGTTTAAACCTAATGATATAATTAAATATTTGGGTACAATCAATTATTTGAACAAAAAGGAATATTTCTAATGAATTATCATTAAAACAGTGGTAATGGTGCTTTTGTTGTGTTTAGTGGCTATCAAAAACTTATTTATAAGTATGTTTGAAGTGAGTTTAAGTCAATAAATACAGTAAATAAATAAATTCAATTGTCACTCTTATTTGTTTTTGTGCTATTTTTTTTTACCTAAAAAGGGGAATAATGCAAAGCTATTCTAAGCCCACTGCTGAGAACTCCCCACATGTAGTAGCCTGTCCATCAAAGGGAGAAATCACCTTCTATTACAAATGCCTCTCCTCTTAAAAGCCTGGAAAAATTACTGAGTGCTGTGGGCATTTGATATTTGGCAAATGAATCAGTTTTGCATTTTTACTTACAAGTGTTTAATTGATAAAGTTAGAATTGGAAAATATTACAACAAATGATCTGAAATCTACTCTTAAAAACAACCTGGACTGGGGGGCCTGCCTAGTAGCACAAGGGGTTAAGTCTCAGCACTATGAAGCTATTGGCAGCCACTCCAGCACAGTTTGATCCCCAGCCAGGGTGCTAGCTCACATGGCACAGCAGATCTCTCCTGTCTCGCCCACTGTTCCTTCAGCAGTATATTTCAGTCAATCGGCCTGTTCTGTTTCCCACTTTGTCTCTGGTGAATCCACCCACCCCACACCTCTGGCCTACACCCCAGCTCCTGTACACATAAATAAACAAAACTTTAGAGAAAAAGAGATAAATGCTGAGGAATTATGATGCTATCCTAAAAATTATTCACTTGACACAAAGTAGGAAGAAAAAGGGACATGGAAAACACAGCAAAAAGACAAATATAAATCCAATCAAATCTATAATCATACTAAATGTGAATGGCCCAGACCCCTCCAAAGCACTGATTGTTAAAATAAGATTTAACTAAGTGCTATATATAAAGGCATACCTTTGACTGAATGACAAAGTTGACTGAAATTAAATGTGTGTGTATGCATGTAAATAATACCATAAGAAAGCTTGTGATTATCTTAATATCAGCAAAGTAGGCTTTTAAAACAAATATTCCAAATGATAAAAGAAATATTTCATAATAAGAGGGTCACTGCATCAGGAAAATATAATTATAAATGTTTACATTTACAATCAAAACTCATTAATCAAAAACACACCAAAGAAAGGAGAAATAGATAATCCAACAATAGCAATCTGAGATACCAGTTAGTTCTTCACTCAATAAGTGATAGAATAATTAGGCAGAAAATCATGAGGATGTAGAAGACTTTAGCAACACTTTTAATCAGCTGAACCAACTGACATTCATAGCGCACTCCAAGCGAACTATAGAATACATATTCTTCTCAATTGCACACAGAGCATTCTAGAGTACTGAATATGTACTAAATCACAAAACAAGTTTTCAATAAATTAAATGGACTGAAATCATGCAAAGTATGCTCTCAAACAAAAACGGAATTAATTGGAAATCATTAAATATTAATGAATCAGGAAAATTCTCTCTGATGTTTAGAAATTTATGAAACATTTCTACGTACTTCATTAGTCAAAGAAGAAACTACAGGAAAAAATAGCAATGTAAAAAATTGAAACAGAATTTAAGCATAGTTGACTAAATAGGAAATAGATAATATTTATTTAATAAGTCAATATAATCCCTAAAAAAATCAGAAATCACAAAAGTTTCACATCTTGATGAGACAGGCAAGCAGGAAAATGACTCATAGTCATAAAACAGAAATTTAAAGAGACAAAATAAAGCAATAGCAACATATTTTAAAACTAATTGTCTAAGAATCCTGGTAACAAATTAATATTTGTATATTGATTCAATATTGAGCTATATTATCCAGTATTGTCCATTATCTGCATGTGGCTTTTAATCATTTGAAATGAAGCTACTCTAAATTAAGGTGTGCTATAAGGCTAAAATACATACTGGATTTTAAAGCTAGTACTAAAAAAGGAACAAAAATATCTCATTAATAATGTACATTGCATATCTGTTGAAATAATAGCTTTGAATTACACTTAAATGTTTATGGATAGTGAATAATAGATGTGTTTAACAAATGCATCATATCTCAAGTTAATTAAAATGTGAATTTTTTTGGAAAGTTCAGGAATAAAAGAATATTAGAAACAGTATAAATGTGAAAGACAATCAAAAAAATACTTATCACATCATATGTATCAGGATTTCACTTACATATTCCATATAGGAATAAAATAACGTTTGTCACTCCTGGATTCTGGTCACATTATTCTAGACTTTATGTGGCATATTATTTTTTAAAGTAATGTATTTAATTTTTCTATTCAATTATTAGGCCATACATCTATTAGGTCAATGTTCATGCCTTATCATGATTTAATTGTATATCCTATATTAGGTGATTAATGTCATTTGTTGAAGGCTTTTTTAAAACCAAATATATCATAATTTGTATAATCATCATATGACTCAAATATAGTTTTTTTAATAGATGATCGATGACTATAAGTCACACTTTAAAAGTCTCATTTTTCAATAATTTAATTCTTAAATGTTAGAAAAAAATTTTGTGCTAGATATTACAAGCAAGGTCAAATTTAGAAAAACATTTGAAAAGATAGTTATTTTTTACTATGAAAATAGTTTATACTTATTTCTAATGGATACACCAAGCTTAAAAAAAAGGATGTATTTTCTACAGCTGAGGAGCAAAAAGAATGGTTAATTCTTTAATAAAGAGAAGGACATATACAAAGCTAAATTGCATGATCTACCACAGAAACTCACATTTAATGTGTGCTTTATAAATATCTTCTAACTGCTAATGACCTTACACCAAATGATGTCTTACACTCAAGACCAATATTCTTATTATATGAATGGATATATTTGTGTGATGAAGTTTGCTTAATTAATACTCAGGGATGATAAAACAGAAAGAAGTATTTCTTCTAAAGATTGAAGTCTGTTACTTGTTGGAATTTGAAGAAAGCAAAGAATGATTTTATTGCGTGTTTCTTTGTGTGTTTGTGACTTAAGTGCAGTTAATATGAAAGAGTATCGTGTACAATGAAAATGCACGATTCTACATGTGTCAAAAGGAATAGAAGCTAAATACTATTTGGCTCCAACTTTATGACATTTGGAAAAGCCAGTGGTTGTCAGAGGTTAGGAGAGATAAGGGTAAACAGACAGAACATAAAGGACCTTTAAGACAGTAAAACTTCCCTTTATGATACGACACTGGAGAGACAATTCATTATATATTTGCCCATACCCATAATATATGCCAATAATTAACATAAAATAACCACAGACTTTAGGAGATTAAGAAGTGTCCTTAGGTTCAATTGTAATAAATGCTGGCTTTGGTGGGGAATTGTTAAGTAAGGTGCTATTTGCATGTGTCTGGGTACTGGATATATTGAGATTCTAACTTATGCTCAATATTGCTGTGAATCAAAAATTCTCAGAAAATTAAAATCTAGACAACCATTTGGATATGAGATGATAGAATGAAAAGTCTAGTGGGTTAGACAAACCTTCATACCAATATATACATATATTATTCTGTTATATATTGTGATACTTTATTTTAATGTGTCAAGTTAACTAGGATAAGAGCTGCCCAGATAGTTAGTTGGTAAACAATTATTGCTCAGAGTATCTATGAAAGTGTTCATGGAAATTAACATTTAAATCTATAGACTGAGTAAAGAAAACCACCCTCATTCAAATTCACCTTCCATCCTGGTGGAGGAAGTGAGAATTTGTTCTCTTTGCTTGGGCTGGAATATTTATCTTCTCCTGCCCTCAGACATCAGTGCTGCTGGTTTCCAGGCCTTTGAACTGAGGCTAACATAGCCACCAGCTTATCTGGGTCTTCAACATATAAATAGCGGACTGTGGAACTTCTCAGACTTTATAATTGTCAACCTAAGTCCTATAATGAATTTCTTCTTCCTTTCTTTCATTTTCTATATATATGTATCTAATCTTAATGACCTGTTTCTGTGGAAAACACTGAATAACACATATGTTAATAACAGAAATATTCAATAATTCAAATATCATGTAAAAGATAAACTTTGAGAATTAGAAAATACTTGTTTTGTTCTAAATCATTTTGGGTAAATAATCATCTGTCAAGAGAAAAAAAATCATTTTTTTTTCTTTTGGGGACAGCAAAATGAATTCCCTTTCAAGAACACTAAGTATTTCATGAACTTCAAAATAAAATTCCCAAAATGAAGTTTTTGTCCAACTGACAATGGTACCTCTATGATGGTTTAATTTGGAAGAAAAGATAACTGCACTTTTAATTTTCTCATTTTCTAAAAAACAAAATGTTCCTGACAATAATCTTTCTGTTCTTTGACAGAAAATTATTATGAAAAATATGCCACTTTGAATATTGTGACATTTAAAGTAGGGTTCTTATTGTGTAAAACATATATTATTATTGTAGTTATTACAACTTCTAAACTCATGAAAACTGATTTGATAGATTACAGATTGAAGAAAAAATGAAAATGGTTTAATTCAATACTCTCATATCCTATACATATAATGTGATTTTAGTTTTAGTTTCTATGCCCTGTAAGAAACACATAACTACACAAAATAAACAATTTACATTAAAATTGCTTTTTTAAGTAAAGAATCCATTTTTCCTTATCATCAGATGACTATCATTTTCTCATCACACACTCCTGCAAAACAGGCCTCTTAAGTTCCTTTGAAGCCTGGTTACTCAATGTTACTTCTCCCCAACAAATAATCACAAATCAAGCCAGAGGTTATTAAGCAGTAGCATGAAATTATGTTCCCTGCATATTTCCTTCTCTCCTTACAACCATCAGACCAGTCTCTGCACAGGGCATGTTCAATATAGTGTTCAGATGTGTGTGTGCCTGTGGAGCCCAAATGACTCATTGAAAGTGCAATCTTACTGTACTGAACTTTTTATCCATAGGAGAAGAGGTAGTCAGTGTGTGTTGGTGACACCTTTCTCAGCTGCACTTACTGATTTGTTTTGATATCAAAATGCATAGATGTGAAATCAATTTCAATGTAATAAATCAAGTATTTGCCTCAAAACAAGAGCAGGTTCTGTGAAGGATATGAGAGGACAATGTGAGGATATGAAAGGACATTTTTAATTATTGCAGATAAGAGTAGATACTTAGTGTGAAGAGAGTTCTATGTATATAAAATGACTAGAAATCTTTATAAGTAAATCATGAACTGAATGAAACTTAGGACCAAATTCATACGCTTATTCTTTGTGTGTGCCCTATGTGTTGCCTAGTACTTAGGTGGAAATATTTGTGGTAACTCTACTGATGGTACAGATTACCTAAAGGCATGGGAGGGTGAGAGGATTCACCAGAGACAGAGCAGGGAACAGAACAGGCAGACAACAGAAATACAATGGTAAGGGGAGCAGCGGGCACAAGAGGAGAGGTCTGCCACACCATGTGGGATTCTCGCCAGCCGGTGGGGATTGAATGTGCACTGTAGAGGCTGCAGACAGCTCCACAGCATGGTGCTCAACCAGCTGCGCCACCGGGGAGGCCCTATTCAATTACTATTAATACTTGTTATTTGCTAGACACTCAATAATAAAATGAGTCAAAGTAAAGCCCATGTCTTTATGGAGCTCAGATTATTATGAGACATAAACATTTAATCAAAGAATCATAATATATATTTAATTTAAAAATGGTGCAAATTATGAAAAAAATTGCAGAGGTAAGAAGACTAGGAATGAGCAATTTATTCTAGCCATGGAGGGCTAAAGGACTTTAGAGAATGCCCTGAAATAAATGATGCTTGACCTGATCTTTTAAAATCTAGAGAATGAAAATGAGTCACAGAACTAGAAAAGGTAGATTTGGAGGGGTGAATGCAAATTTTATGAGGTCAAGAAAGTATAATAAGAGAAATTCATTATGATGAAGGTAATAGACTGGAGTTGAGAGTGGAAATGTTTGAGGTAAGCCTGGAGAAAAAGACAAGAGTTAGGACATGACAGGTCAGGCTACAGGCTGCTATACTATTTTTTAATTATTAAAAATAGGGAAGCCACAGACATATTTTACAGGAGTAAATAGTAAAATTGTACTTTAAATGGACTTGTTCATTAGGATTCAGAAGGATTGGAAGAGTGACTGTATTGATCTCATAGTTTTATTAGAACTGGTCCCTTTTTCCTGTAAGAGTACAGTGCATTGCTATATTTGAGGAAAAAATTTAAATTATGTAATGAATCATGATATTGTTGATCATATCAGAACAAGACCACCACAAAAAGCAGACATTCTTTAAGGCTAATTATTAAGTCTATCTTATAAATAATCTATAATTTACTAACATATATTTTTTAAATATTTAAATATATAATTTAAAGATTTATTAATTTATTTATCTATACAAGCACTGGGTACAGTCAGAAGCGAGGGAGGGTGAGAGAATTCACCAGAGCTAGAGGGGAGAGCAGAGCAGGCAGATTGACGAAGTACACGGCTGAGGGGAGCAGCTGGCGTGGCAGGAGAGGTCTGTGTACCGTGTGGGACCCTCGCCAGCGGCCAGGGATTGAACCGGCGCTGCAGAGGCTGTGGACAGCTTCGCAGCCCACCGCTCAACCGCTGCGCCACCAGGGAGGCCCTGAATATATAATTTATTCTACACTGCACGGGTAACTATTCTGATTGGGTTGTAGGAAATATGAATCCTCTTCTGACAGCACTGCCTACAGATATGTGGTCCTTAAACCCTTCTTGGGACAAGGTGAAGATCAGCTGAGCCACAGAAACACATGTCAGTCACAGGATGTTTGTTGGCAACTGTCAGAAACTGCGTGTGCTTATATTTATAGTGGAATTAATATTTCATAAGATTCTACCTCTGTCTATTTCATTAAATAATAATGAATTGAATTATTTCTGACAGCTGTTTTCCACTTGTGTTACTTTTTCCTCACGTAAAAATAATAGTAATAATTCACATTGCTTCAGTAACATGAACTCTGCTTGACAGCTAGCTGATTTTCTGAGAGTAGGCTTGGAGTCTCAAGGAACATTTATAATGAATTAAATTTAAAAAGCAAACTAATATCAGTAAAATAAAAGGATCTTTAGTTATCTATATTTAATTTTTTTCAACTGAAAACACAAATACTTTAGGAACATGTTAAACCGAGGAAGTATTCATCAAGCTACAATTTATTTACTGAAATAGTTGGGTTATTAGTTTGATCTCTGAAATAGAATCAAAGTTCAACTACTATATAAAATATTCTGGAACAAACCTTGAATAATTAAATTTAATAAAGTGTTTCTCTAAGGAAAATCTCAAAGTTTTGTTTTCAATTTTACGTTTGATAAAAGAAGCAGAATTGTTCAATATTGAAAAACATGTCTATCCTTTCAGGTTTCTGTGTTATTATAAGACCTGAGGACTTTTACGTCAATCATATTTCCATTACCAAACATTTCAGGGGATACAGTTAAAGTTCATTGGCTTACTAAGATCAAGACTTCTTTTTTTTAAGTAACATATCTATTTTAAGAGAGCTAAATGAATTTTGCAATGAGATATAGAGCCAATTGCCTTTTACAACACTCCAATAATTCCACATCTGTGGACAACTGTCTTAATACGTAACTCTAGAGGGAGTCAGTCCCATTGCAAGTTAAACAAATAAGACTTCCCTGGAATTTCATTCACATGCAACCTTTCCTGTGTAACATTTAAAAATATCCAGAAGTCCTTGAAATCTCTGCCCATTTCACAGTAAATGGGCTAGGATTTGTTTTCCTACTCACAGAAGAAAACAAGTATTTTAAAATCAATAAACCAATCTGTTTTGAAAACAGGCAGTAGAAGACTATGATCCATCAGAGAAAGAAATATAAGGACAGCCCATTTTTTGCACTGTAGTGCAAGATATGGAGCCGAAGCAGACATGGTGTATAGGTTTCATATAGGAGGTTATTTATTTTTGACCTAAGCTGTCCATTTATGGGATTACCTTCATGGAATCATTTACCACTGATGAGACTTACAGAAACTTACAGAAGTTTCTACAGGGAACTTACAGAAGTGCCTGCCCTTAACTCTGCAGAAAGTATCACCCTACCCCACTTAAATTTGTGTTTCAAGTGATGGGTTTAACAGCAGTGTCTCAGTGTAGGCCAACGACAGCTGGCCACCCTTTGTTCCCACTCACCCTCAGACTGTCGGGTTGGCTATCTTAAGATGGGTGCAGCTATCCTTGTGTGACAGTGGTGCTTCTCTCCTCAAGTTTTATGAAAACCTTGTTTCCTTGCTGACAGATCTCTATCCTGTCATGAGAGCAATTCTGCCAATTTAAATGTGTCTACAGTAAAATGATTTACAAGTGAAATAAAGAAAAACAGAGAAGAAAAAAGGTAAGGGAAGATAGAGTTGTATTAGGTAATGGGGGAAGAAACTGGTTATAACATAAAAGTTTACATTTTGTAAGCATAAGAATTGGAATTAAAAGTAACATATTTGGTAACTAAATATACTATGGAAATGCAGAAAGAGCATGCAGTCAAGAACCAGGTCTATAGATTTACAAATGGCAACAGACTCAGGGCCTCTATCTGCAAACTGACTACAAAGATCCTATCTTCTTTAAAGGTTTGTCCTAAGGAGGGTAGATGACCTGTTACAAGGAAATCTAACTTAATTTACAAAATAAGCACTCCTACTACTTATACTGTATTATACCTCATTTGTTTTCCTATTAATAATTTGTACCCTTAGATCCCCCAAATATAAGTGTTTTATAAATGATTTTCATTTATTATGACAAAAATATCTACATAAATCCTCTAGTGGCATCCATGTCATTAACAGGTTTGAAGGCAGTTAAAACAAATAATAAAATATATTTTAGGGCCTCTCTGGTGGCACAAGGAGTTAGGCATAGCACTATGAAGCTGTCCACAGCCTCTGCAGCAAGAGTTCGATCTCCAGCCAGCCAGAGAGCTACCCACATAGCACAGCAGACTGATCCTAACTTAGCCCACTGCTCCCCTCAGCAGTGCATTTCATTCAGTCTGCCTATTCTGTTCCCCACTCTGTCTCTGGTGAATCCTCTCACCCACCCCCCACACCTCTGGCCTGTACCCCAGTTCTTGTATGCATAAATAACTAAATCTTTAAAATAAATATATATATGTATATATACTAGGCCAAATAATGCAAATTTTCTTTCATTTGCATCAAATATAATTTATGTAAAAAAGCAAAATTCAAAAAAGCATGAGTTAGGATCTTTAAATCTTTTCAAGTTTATTTTTTCACTTAGTTTACTTTTCAAAATCTATTTTAGCTTAATTACCTTCTGCTATGACTAGGACAATTTGAAGAAAAGGTTTTCTGACTTTTGTAAAATCAAGAAAAGAGTTTTATTTTAGAATTACCTAAGAAATAAGTGGAAAATATTCTCAGTTCACCCAAATCCTTTATAAAACAATAATAAACATGAAAATCTGTTTTCCCTGCTATTATCTGAGTACTCTGCTTAAAGAAACAAATAAACACTCTGACACTTGACTGACAGGAAATATGTTTTGTTTCCTTTTTTATTCCAGCTTCATTATTTGCCATGGAGATAGATTTTTAAAGTGACAGTTTGTGTTCATTTCAGTTCAGCTGCTCATTGACTTGAGCAACATCAAAATTCTTTCCAAAATGAGAAAAAAAAAATGATACCTAGACATGATTCAGCACCAAACAATTCACATTTTAGGCAAGGTTATTGCTATTTGAAGATAAAAGCCCACAGCAAAGTCTCTACAATTTCCATAATTTTGGTTTGGTGGTATATCCTATTAATCTGCCACCACTTATTAATGGCAGTCGTAATTTGGAGTCCTTGAACACTGGCACTTTGTAGCTCATTAAAGAATCTTTTCCCATCCTTTCTGCAAACATGACATTTAGAAGACCATTATATGACTTACATATAATTGCTACAAGGTTCTAAGCTTCCTTGATTCTGCTCTGGCTTAGAGTTGTCAGCCTACTGTCAGAACATTCTAGTAGAGCTCTTATTAAATATTCTTGACAGTACCTCACAAATATTATGTTTTTTTAAATTTGAAAAGTTTAAACAGCTTGACATTTTAAAGGCTATCACTTTCTTCCCCAGAATAATTATTGCCAGAGTCAATAATTTATTTTTTGAGACCTGTGTATTGACAATAAAAATGTTAGGAGTTCATCTTCCACAGATTTATTTCAGTGTCATTTTAAGAAAGAATGTGTAATGTTATAAACAGTAGGTGACATAATTATAAACCTGGTCATTTCATGCATCTATAATTCTTCTATGCTTATTCTTCTGAAACCATGTAATGCAAAACCAAAGTTTAGATAGAGTTTAAACTCTGAAACTTGAGATAAAATCTAAATGTATGGCAAAATTGCAATTTTACTTTTTTAGTGTCAGAGAAGACCAAGTTTAAGGTCATTTTTCAAAGTATAGGTAAATCAGGTTTGAAGAAATCCTTGAATTCTCACCACCTTTGAATCTGACCATAAGACTGAAACAATAAGAACAATTTTCTTATCTCTTAAATACAGCAGAGGCATGAAAAGAAATGCAAGGAACAATGCAGAATGTACTCATTTTTCTAAATGTGAGATTTCCAAATAATTAAGACATACAGGCTAGGAAATACTAATATGAAGGGATTTTAATTATGCTTTAAGATACAAATATTCCTGTATGTAGAGCCATTGAATATTTTAGTTTAATTCTGTAATATATATCACAAAGTTTAAAAAAGTGGACATTCAGCTTGTTCTTGAATATTTCTGAAAAGTAAAATGCCATTTTCAAGACAAATAAACTTTTATTGTTGGATAGAATTATTTTTATTAGAAACTTCTCCTCATTTTGAACCAAAAGCTTTTTTACTGAAACCCATATATATGGTTATGGCAGCCAGTGGATTCTGAATTGGGTAATTATTGTGAATTATTAAGGTGAGCCCAGTCTATTTATGCAAGGTCTTAAAAGCAGATAATTTTTCAAGTTGGAAGCAAGAAACATAACTCAGAAGTGAAGGTGAGGTAGATTTGAACTTTGGAAGGACTTGACCTGCCTCATGGACTTTGAAAATGATGGGACTACAACCCTGGGAGAGTGGGAGACCTGTAGAAGCTGAGAGCAATGTCCAGTTGAAAGTCAGTAAAAAACAAAAACAAACAAACAAAAACCCCAAGGATTCAAGTCTTAAAATGGCATGGAAGTAAATTCTAATTTTATGATTTATTTTATTTTATTTATGCATACAAAAACTGGGGTTGAGGTGGGAAGTGAGAGGATTCACCAGAGATAGAATGAGGACATAAGGCAGATCTACTGAAATACACTGCTGAGGAGAGCAGTGGGTGAGACAGGAAAGGTCTGCTGTGCCATGTGGGTAGCTCCCTCGCCAGGGATTGAACAAGCCATTAGCTGGCGATGAAGTGCTGAGACTAACCCCTGCACCACCAGGGAGCCCCACACGGGAGTAAATTCTGGTAACAGACAAACATTGCCTGGAAGCAGATTCTCTACCAGAGACTCCATAGGAGAGTCTACCTATGTTTTTCAAGTCCCCAAACAAAGAAAATAACTAAACCCACCCTGATTTCTGAAATATAGAAGTGATAAATTCCTAATAATAAATTGATGGCACAATAATAACAGTAACAATACACAATAATTCAGTGTTCATTGGTTCCCTCTTCTGTCCTTGCATAGAAAATCTGTTAACTCTCACTCCAACCCTTTAGATTTGTTTCAAGCTTTCAAAAAAATAATCTAATATCTCCCTATTAATCTACTCTTTTCCAAGCTATAACCCTGAGTTCTCTGAACTATTCATATCTTCCTTAAAGACATTGATTAATCTCCCTGCATATGCCCTGTTTTGTCTGAGCCAATCATGCACTTGGTTTGGTGTTAAACACAGTGATTCAGAAGTGAACTGATGGAAAAACAGAGCATTATGTGTTATAGTTGGTGGAAAAGTTCTAACAAGGCAAAGGTTTTTTTAAACAAACATTTCAAACTGTTGGCAAGTTAGTGGTGGTGAATTTATATCTTTAGACATTTCTTACATAACTTTTCCTATACCAGGTGCATCCCATTCTAAAAATGATCTGTGGGTTTTAAAAGTCACATCCATACATACAAACACATGAGCCACATACACACACACAACTGACACAACTGACAGCATTTCTTGAGTCAAGAATATTTAAAGTGCTGTATTTTCTTGATCCAAAGAGATCAATGTATCTGAAGAAGATTTTCCGGGAAAAAAGAAATTTTACCAATTTAACTATGCATATCCATCATAGGACAAATTTCAATTCAGAAATGCTAAACTGTGAAATGAAATTTTCCTAGGAATTTTATATATAACACACATACTCATTTTTATGTATTAGCTGACACATTTTCAAGTATTAGCTGATCTAGTGACTGTGACCTTATTCCTCATTGTTTTTTTTTATAATCAGAAATTAACTCCTTTTTAAAACTGTAATTAAATACTTGTATAACAAAAGATATGACATACACAGATACTTGATGTCAAATTTTTAACATTTATTTTAATTTTAATAATACCAAATAAACTCATGAGAGTTTATCTTAGGAGTCAGTCATGTGGCTGACTACCTGGTTTTTTTTTTGGTTTTTTGTTTGTTTGTTTGTTTGTTTGTTTGTTTGTTAAAGATTTATTTATTCATTTACACAAGAACCAGAGTACAGGCCAGATGCATGGGAGGGTGAGAGGATTCACCAGAGACAGAGAGGGGAACAGAACAGGCAGACTGATGAAATACACTGCTGAGGGGAGCAGTGGGAAAGACAGGAGAGGTCTGCAGTGCCATGTGGGACCCTCACCAGCCGGCCGGGATCCAACAGGCGCTGCAGAGGTTGTGCACAGCTTCACAATGTGGCATGTGGCAGCGCTCAACTGCCTGTGCCATCAGGAAAGGCCGGACTGCCTATTTTTGTAAAGAAAGTTTATTGGGCCTCCCCGGTGGCGCAGCGGTTGAGCACTGGGTTGCGAAGCTGCCGGCAGCCTCTGCAGCGCTGGTTCGATCCCGGGCTGCTCCCAGGCACTGGAGGAGGGTCCCGCATGACGCGCAGACCTCTCCTGCCCTCCTGCCGCCCGCTGCTCCCCTCAGCAGTGTACTTCGGCCCTTCTGCCTGCTCTGCTCCCTGCTCTGGCTCTGGTGAATTCTCTCACCCTCCCGCACTTCTGACTGTGCCCAGTGCTTGTATAAATATAAATAAATAAACAAACAAACAAACAAATAAATAAATAAATAAATAAATAAATAAAATTAAATAAAAAAGGTTATTGGAACACAGCCCCCATCATTCATTCATGTACTCGCATGAAAGCTTTTGTGCTATATATATAGACAGATGTGAGTTGCTGGCCACGAAGACTAACAAAGTAAAAAATATTTAATATCTATCCTTGGTTTTCTTTTTTTTTTCTATTTATAGCATCTTCATTCATAATTGCCAAAACTTGGAAGCAACCAAGATGTATTCTATTTCTTATCCTTGCATATATAATTCAGTTAAGGATCTCAAAGTGAGCAACTATTCTGAATTTAGGAGGCCCCTAAATCCAATGATATGTAACCTTAGAAGATTAAGAGGAGATTTTTGGCAAAGAGGTACACAGGAGGGAAAAAAAGATTCAGACTTTCTGTGATGTGTCTACAACCCAAGCACACCCAGGACTAGCAAGGCATAGAATCAGTTTCCCCTTGGAGCCTCCAGACAGAACACCGCCACCACCTTAATTTTGAATTCTGCCTCTAAAAGAGAGGCACAGATTACTGAGAGAATAAATTAGTTACCAGATTTGCAGTTATTTGCTGCCAAAATCTTGGGAAAATAGTATAGAATTTTGTAGTCAGAAGGGTGAGCTAATATAAATGTACCTGAAAATCTGGAATGGCCTTGACATGTTATTATGTAGAAGCTAGAAGAATTTTGAGGCACATAACAGAAAAAGTAGAGGTTTTCTTGAAGTAAACATTGATAGAAATATGGTTTTAGGTGCTTATGTTTTGAGAATAACATGAGAAACATGTTATTGAAAACTGGAGGGAACATAATCCTTATACAATTGCAGAAAAACTGGCTGAATCACATTCCAGATTTAGGTAGAAAGCAAATCTTATGAACAATGAACTTGGATAGTTAGCTGAGATTTCCTAGAGAAGCTGAGATTTCCAAGTGGGTTCTTATTTATATTTATCAAGAAGAAAAAGATAAAATCTCAGAAGAAAGAGATAAATTAAGGAATGCACTATTAAGCAAAAGGAACCAGTACTTAATAATTTTGGATGTCTTTGCTATATTTAGAATGCAAAGGATTCTAGAATTAAGAAATTCAATATTGTGAAAACATGCTCTGGAGGAGATTTGAAATTCCTGTATCCAATCAACATTCTCAAGCAAAACCCGAGAGAGAAATGGTTTATATAGGAAGGATCTACGGATAACCCTTTTGTCTAATATTGTGTATCCCCTTCTCATACATGAAAGAACCTGAAGTTGGTGAGAATGTTATCTGCAGAAACATTACTAGACTGTATTTAAAGAGGCAGAAATGGGATAAAACAAAACTGTCAGACTTCTGGGATTCTATACTTAGGTAAAAGATCAATAGGACTATGAGAATAGCTAACCTTCAGGAAAAAAACAACAATGTCTTCAAGGGTAGACTTGAAAACAGAGAGAAGTCAGAGAGGTATGCCCAGAAACAGGAACGAAAATATTTTGTACAAGTCCAGAAATGGGAGGATTAATCATAGGAGACTATTCTCAGTCCTTGAAACATTGGAATTTGTCCTTATGGCTTTTGAAACTGCTTAGAACCTATGACTTCTTTATTCCTTTTAGCTTTTCCCTTTTGAAATGAAACTATCTAGTCCAGGCTTACTCACCATACTCTGTAAGGGTATTATTTGTTTCTAGTTCACATCTTCACTGATAAATAAAAATTCTACCCCAGGATGCATCATCCCACATCTCAAATACCTGATTTAGATGATGGCACTGGGCACTTTCTTATTTGGTGACATTAAGCTGAGGTTTTAAATTTAGGATTAATGCTGAAATTTGATAAGGCACAAAGGGTATGCAAATTTATTTCATATGTGGGATGGATGTGAATTATTGTGGGACAGAGGGCAGACTGTAGTTGTGGGACAGAGGGCAGACTGTAGGAGTATCTCCCAAAGAGATCTGTACAGTTTCCAATCTCCAGTACCTTATGTGACTGTATTTGGAGATAAGATATTTGCAGAAATAATCAGTTATTTAATCCCTTTGAGATCATCCTTGATTTAAGGTATACTCTAAACCAGTATCCACATAAAAAGAGAGTAATCTGAGACATGGTGGTATGGAATCTAAGGGGAAAAAGTTATATGAAGACAGAGACAGACTGGAGTGCTAATGTCTACAAGCCGTGGAAAGTAATAGTGGCAGCCATGACTTGGCAAGAGGCATTATTCTTCATTAGATCCTCTAGAAGGAAGCAACCCTGAATTTGGATTTACGGCACCCAGATTATAAGAGAATAAATT
Source organism: Talpa occidentalis (assembly GCF_014898055.3). NCBI lineage: Eukaryota > Metazoa > Chordata > Mammalia > Eulipotyphla > Talpidae > Talpa > Talpa occidentalis. The sequence goes on from NW_023605028.1 coordinate 16,228, forward strand.
TCTATTGCTATAAGTTACCACGTTTGTAGTAACTTGTTATAACAACTCTGTAAGACAAATGCACATCATGACACAAATGGCCAACAAGAAAATACATAATGAGAAAAATCTAGGGAATAGATTTCAATCTTGGGAATCTATAAAGGAACAGCCCAGCATAAGACAGAACAAACCTACAGAAGGAAATGATCCAAGATGAAATTTTTATTTTTAGTTGATGCTCAGGCATGTATCTTTCCTCCCTTTCTCCCCACTCCCTCCCTTTTATCTCCCTTCTATCTTTCCTTACTCTCTCTTTTCCTCTCTCCCTCCTTTTCTCTTGTCTTATATCTCAGCTTCTCTCTCCCCCTCCCATGCCAATCAGTTACTATTTTCAAAAGAAGGAACTTTCTCTTTCTAATAAATACTGAATTTAATACTTTATTACTCCAAATTAAACTATCAAATAGAAAACATTGAGCTGTAAAACTCAACATGGAAAGACAGGTTAAGATATAGATGATCTGCATAAAGATAGATAGATTATACAGATATAATGACAACAGGAAGTTTAAAATCTTACACTGACGTTCAAATGGTTAACTATTGAAATACAAAGAGGAGCAGCATTCTATGGGAATGGGTGGAGAGAGTTTTCCAGTACAAGTTATTGGTATGCCTTGGTTGCCAATGAATAGCTCCTCATATTTCATAAAGATAAATGTAGTATCATACCAGGCTTATTATGCTCAGTAGAAACCTCCTATTCTTTAACATGACATTGACAAATTTAAAATGCTTCAATGAAAGGTACTGAATTTGGCATAAGACTGTTAATGTTTTTATTTATATAAGCATTCAATCTCTTCTGTATATTTTCATTGGTTAACAAAAAAAGTCTCTGATTGGGTTTCTCTGAAGACAAACACTACAGCACAAGTTCAAAAATTTCTTCAGAATCATTAGACTTTTGAAGAACTCAAAAAGTCAAATTTCCTTACATTCTCCTTGACTTATTCTACAAATTACGGCTCTGGCAAACAGTTTAAAAGAAAAGAATTAAGAGATTTGAAACCAGGCAATAAATGGTTTAAGGTAACAGGAATGGAGATGTAAGGCTTATTTAGTCATGATATAATAAGTATTTAGATTCATAAAGGAAACCCAATTTATAATAACAGTGACTGTCTATGTTGAAGATACAATAAAGGAAAATCAGTCTCATTTGAATCAAGTGTAATTTGAATTATGTAAGAATTACTGATGAAGACCAAATATTTAACTAGGAACAACAGGTTTAAAGACCAAGAATTTATCAGTAGTGTTAAATATTCTAATTTTGTAATTAATCAGTTCAATTTTTCTTTCTAAATATTATATAATTATGTCCAAATTATAAAGCATAGCAATACTATTCTAAGAATTCTAGCATAGAATACTAATATTTCTTTCTACCATCACCAAACTACTTTAAATGTAAAACTCGCACTGAAATTGTTCTCTCATCAATGTTACTGTGTTTTTCCTGAGTAAATAGAACAAAATAATGAATAATAACTTTGTACTTCCATTATTAACAATCTATTAGCATGTTATGATTCTTGTACTATAAACTTCTATTAAAGTGTTAATCAAAAGGTATTCTGAGGTGGAGTGGTGGGTAAAAGCATACTTAACTTGCCCTCAGGAAACTATTAATTCTAGTAATTTAATGATTTCCCCCTACCTACAAATTTTTGGTTTTGATACTAAAATTCTGTTTTGGACACAACACTGATCCTTGTTACTATGTCATCTTAACCACACACAAAATTTATGTTATGGAAGATTATCTGAACACCAATAAATGATAATAAAATGAAGGCAAATTCCAAAATGAAATATGGCAGTTTTCTGTGTTAAAATGAACATAAACATACTTAAGCATTTTAACAATTAGAGCAAAATCATCAGTTGTATTGTCAATTACTAGTGAAAATATTAATAAAAATAATAGTGTCCAAGAATAAGAATCCAATGGAAAAGGGAAGCTGCCTTTTTATAACTTCTTAAGTAGGTGTAGTATAGAAGCATCAATTTGAAGGATTTTGACATGCTTTTGTAAACTAAGACAGGAATGAATGGAAATTATAATCAGCAACAAACAACATATTTAGTTTGGGGAAAGAGCCAAAAGTGACAATCAGGTTTCTGAAAATGTTACGCTTAGCTAAGGATTTAATTGTCTCAGAACAAGGAAACAGGTAAAAAAGGAGCATAGTTACTGTGGTTATGTAATTTTATTTGAAAAGGCATAACTTTCTTTTTTTAACTTCTTGAAATGTTTCCTCTTACAGGTAAGATGCAAGTAGATCAACTGAGGCTAACTTTATTTAAGAAGAAAGAAGCGTGGGCAGGAGGCGCAGGAGGAAACCAAACATTGTTTAAAAATAAACAATGATGTGAAAAATATGTTAAAAAAAGGAACAATGACAATGATGTAAAATATATATAAATAAATAAATTTTTAAAAAATAAAAAAAGAAAAAGGCTAATTACAATGAATTCAATGACTTTCAATGTTCATCTAGATCTTGGATAGTTGCCTAATCTACGCCTGAATACATAGGAGCTTTAAGTAGTTATGTACATATAATATTTTGAAATTCAAAATAGCTTATAAGTGTAGTGAGTGGAATATCTACTTTATTTGTCTTCTTTACCCATAGAATAAAATGTATGGATAATTAACTTCAGCTTAATTATGTTAAAGGTGACCTGCAAAAATAGCATAAATTTCAACTGCTTCAGCTATGTGCTTTAGTAATTCTCTCTTCTAGCCAAGACAAATCAGCAAATAAGCTGATAGTGATGCTTCAAAATACTTTTAAAGACCTCACCATCAAACTCTGCCATGCTTCAGTTTTGTCTGTAACACCCTGGCTTGTGTCAGGGAACACAAGAACTAATAGCTGGAAAGTTGGAATATCTATGCAACTTTATCCAATCAACCAATTTCACTGAGGAAAAAAATGAGTTGATGGTTTATCTTGGTTCTTTCCGTAGCTAAAATAGTCTCAGTCGCCAGATTCTAGGAAAATGACAATGACAGAATAATAACCACAATATGTACTTATATGTGAGACGTAACTTCAATTTTATTCTAACTTCAAAAGCTAGTAAGTTCCAGTGTGCTGGATTTACCATTTCCTCTATATCTTACGTCACTCATAATAGTAAGGTTTCTACAGAAAAAACAGAAATATATATACACGTATTTCTGAAAGTGATAGAGTGCGAGAGGATTAAAAATGCATCATAACAGCTCACATTAGATATTTAGATATTTATATTCTCCTAACTTCAGAAACCTGTAGCCTAACAAAAATGGATATTCTTGTCTTTCAGAATAAACAGTGCTCTGAACCACACTAAAAAGAAATACCAGTAGAATAGAAGACAGTTATTTGTATGTGACTAAATCACTTCTATCTTATTTCATAACAGAATCTCTGATTTGTCTCTCTGGAATAATAATAGTCATCTTTGTTATTGCATGCTGAAAGTAGATATTTTATAAATAAAAACCCTGAGAAGTAAAATTTCTGTTTTTCATACAGAATTACTAAAGAACAAGAAGGTCAAATAATTTTTCCAAGGGTAGATTTATTGCGCCAATTCTTAAGCGCCAATCTAACACTACCTGACCTAATTCAGAGCCTCTGCTATTTCTATGCTTCTATTTGTATTCTTTATATATAGTAGAGTTTCTGCTCCCTAGTTCTTCTTTGAACTTTGTGAGGTTATTATCAGCTGCCTTGACTCCTCAGGACTGCTCAGATGAATCACAACCAGTCTAAGAAATCCCTGTAACTTTACATGTGCAAAACCCTCCATGGAGTTGCTCACATGAAAAACACCTGAGGAAAAGTCAACACCTGAAAATTCCTAGAGAATCCTCTTGGGATTTGATTTGACGCTCATTTTGAAACAACTGTGTGTTTTCTCTTCCAAGGTGGTTAAAAACACATCTCTGGCCTGCTGATTGCACCACTCTCCCATGTACTTTATTTATTTTTTTAAGATTTATTTATCCCATGTACTTTAGAGTGATTTGGATTAAGGCTGCATTTCACTGTGAGGCGTTACCAAAGTCCTTAAGAATATCCTCTATACCTCATAGCCTATGTTTTATGATAGATGATTTCTAAAATAACCTTCAAATGTTTCACTTAGTGACTTCCATCTATTTTCTTTAATGTCATAACAAATAGAGAGAAATGGCTTATTTATATAGTCTTCATAATTTTTCAATACACTTTTACTGACTGCACTTAACTTTTTGTATGTGAATATCTGGAATTAACAATATTTAATGAACTCATACTTCATTTTTTATGGAGATGTTCAACAAATATTAATTAACTGAATAAATGAATGGGTAACTATAGCACAAACAACCAAATTAATAAAATTATAATTTAAAATGTTCAACATCACTTGTAATCAGGGAAATGCAAATCAAAACTACAATGAGATACCATCTCATACCAGTGAGAATGGCACATATTAAAAAAACTAGCAACAACAAATGTTGGCGAGGTTGTAGAGAAAAAGGAACTCTCCTGCACTGCTGGTGGGAGTGCAAACTGGCCCAACCACTATGGAGAGATGTGTGGAGATTTCTTGAACTACTAAACATAGAGCTTCCACATGATCCAGCAATCCCACTCCTATGTATTTACCCAAATGACACAGAAACATTAATTCCAAAGGGCATCTGCACCCCTATGTTTATAGCAGCACTATTTACAATAGCTAAGCTATGGAAGCAACCCAAATGCCCAAAAATAGATGACTGGATCAAGAAGATGTGCTACATATACACAATGGAATATTACTTAGCAATCAAAAAGATAAACACATGCAGTTTGCAGCAACATGGATGGAGCTAGAAGGGATCATGCTCAGCGAAATAAGTCAGAAAGAAAAAGAAAAATACCGGATGGTCTCACTTATAGCAGGAATTTAGAAAACATAAATAAGAGACCAGGAAAAAGACTAATCAATACAAAGAAAAAATCAAAATCAACAAGCAACTATAAACCAGAGACACACTGGGGCAGGACAAGGAAGGACTAGTGTCAAAATAAGGGGGGGGGATGCATTTGTATGGGGAATATAACCAAAATGAAAATACATACATTGTGCAAAGATGAAAAAAGATGTAAGAATTATATAAAATAAAATATTTAAATTAAAAAAATATTAAAATAAAAAATAATATAAAAATAAATAAAATTATAATTTAAAAACAGGTACTAAGTATGTAAAAAGATCAATTTTCACAAATATTAAAGACCAAATACTATACTTTTAAATGCTTTTCATTATTAAGTATTTAGAATCAATTTATAACAAATTTAAATTATTTCAACTAATTCAAGGCTGTAAGCCTTTGCACATAGTACGAGAATCTTCTGGAAAACAATGAATAAAGTCTCAAGAAAAAAAAAATCAGTATAAAATGTTGAAGAAGAAAGTGCGGATATAAAAATGGATTTTCAACCATAAGGATTTATGATAGAGTAATCTTTATGAGGGAAACGCTTCCTATGAGTGGGCAGCCCAGTTCCTACAAAATTCTTTTATCACATCAATCCTTCTATTGCAGGTTTATAATGACTTGAAAGAAGAGACCTCCCACCAAGCTTTAAAGGTTTGGAAATATATGAAAGTAAATTAGCTTTTCCATTAAATAAAAATGATTAAAATTCGATTGACACAAATGTCAATGCTATTTATAATTGCTGAATATTCTGTTTAAAAATTGTGTATTCAAATCCTCAACTGATGAAGAAAACATTGCCATTTTTTTAACAAGTTAAATTTTCAAATGGATGAAGATAAAGTAGGAGGAATGAAGGCTGTAGATTTCTCCCTTGCCAAATGTTTTTCTAATAAAAATTATAAATATTTTTTAAATGGGGAATATAGAGGGGTGGATAAAGAATGGAATTCTCCCACTCAATGTGAACTGAGTTGATTTCACCTTCTAAGATTTAAGCAACCACTATGCCAAATATTGCATCTTATGATACATCCAATACCTTTTCCAATAGTTTAGTAAGTTAACAGTGCAAAAACTTATATATATGTCTTTTTGGGCAGCAGTTAATTACTTCTGGCTTAGATATCTGTGCTGTGCTTTACTTTTCTCTATCATGCATCTTGTAATGACTACGCTCACTCAAAAAATACACAGATCCTTTCATTCTTTCAAAAGATATTCGGTAAATGTCAACTCCATATTAGCGCTGTTAAAGACAATGGAGAAATAACAGTTGGAATTCTGTTCTTATTAAATTATATTCCAGAAAAAGAGTATAAGGGGCAAACACACAGGTAAATAACTATACAACAGGGCCTCCCCTGGTGGCGCAGTGGTTGAGCGCTGGACTGCAAAGCTGCCCGCAGCCTCTGCAGCACCGGTTCGATACCCAGCCACCAGTGAGGGTCCCACATGACGCACAGACCTCTTCTGCCGCCCGCTGCTCCCCTCAGCAGTGTACTTCGTCATTCTGCCTGTTCTGTTCCCTGCTCTGACTCTGGTGAATTCTCTCACCCTCCCGCGCTTCTTACTGTACCCAGTGCTTGTATAAATAAATAAATAAATAAATCTTAAAAAAATAAATAAATGTACAACAGCTTATATGTCCAATGACATTAAGTGCTACAGAGAAAAATATATTAAAACAGGGGAGTAGGATAAAATTTGTCGCTGGTCAGAACCTCTCTCACTGGTTCTGGATCAGCCACAAATGCAAACAAAAGGGTTTTGGTACAGCAGGGGAGAAAAAAATACAACCGTGTATTCTCACCAGCAAGGTAGAGGGATAGGGAGGTCAACTCACCAGTTGATGGTTCAAGCTGGAGTTGCTCTTACAGGAGCGGGCAACCTGAGACACAGGTCTGCCTCAGCTGAGCTCCTGAAGCTGGGAGAAAAAGCGTGCACAGCCATCATGCCTAGAAGGAATATTGCCTTGCAATACAACCCCAGGGGAAAAAGACAGCGCCACAAAAGCACCAAGTGCCTTACTCCTTTTAAAAAACGCTTCCCCCAGCAACAAAATGGCCACTTGGCCCGGCCCCCTTCCCAGAAGCATCCTCTCTCCGGGTGTCAGGAGGAGCCTTGGTTCTCTCTGGCTTCGTTGGCAACTGAATAACGGGTGTTGCAGGTTTGTCATTCACCTAGGGGAAAAGCAATTTGGTTTACCCAGTCGGGAAGCTGTGCTAGCCTTCTGGAACGGAACGCCTGGGGGTACAAGGCTCAGCTGCCAGGCCTATCCACTCCAACAATTGCGAAGATAAAGGGTTGCAATTTCTATACACAGGTCTGGGAAGATCTTACTGGGGATTCCCCTTACTGGGGATTTTCCCCCTTAGTGGAGGAAGATGACATTTGATCAAAGACCTGAATGACATCTTTCCGGTGTAAGGTTGCTGTTAATGACCATCTCATCCTTCCAAATTAAAATGAAAAGGGGGGAGGAGGCAGAAACTATGCAACTGTATCTCAGCATTAACTTGAATTTCAGAAGAAATAGAGGTTTACACTAGCAACCACGAAATTTAAAGACATAAGCCAAAGATTAGATATTAGATTTTTCCTAAAAGGCTCCTTCATATGTGATTTTTAGCCTCATGAATTTTACTCAGCTTTTGCCTTTCATTCCTCCAAGTTTTCTTCTTTCACTTTCTTCTCTGTTCAGTATCCCGCTTTTCTACCTTCTTTCATCTTGTCATTTCCGTTGCTTTAATGTCAGTCTTCTCCCACTCTAAAATCCGTTTATAAATTAATGAATATATGCATATAAATTTCTTTATTAAATGAGGGGAGAATATATTCTGTGTAGTGATCTACCTACCTTTTGGCGCCTACTATCTCAAGGTATTACAATCTTATAATCTGTAAGACTTATTTTCAAGTTATTTTCCAGTTCAAAGACCATTTCATCTTGAGGATAAATCATAACTTCTAAGGGTAAATATTTATAAGTAACGTTTATAAGTATTTGGAAAGACATTTAGGAATACTTTGTAGTCTTCATAAAATATTTTTGCTATATCAATTATTTCAACAATAGAATTCAATATCATTTGTTATATGTATCCATTTTAATTTATGCAAAGAAATATTCCATTACTGAAAAGCAATTTCAGTTATTATATTATTATTATAACTGTTATCTATTACCCCTAAAATAATGTCCACGTTAACACCACATTCTCTAGAATAAGATAATAAGATGTACCCGGATAGCATACAATTAAATAACTCTGAGACTCCAAGTTACCTAAACTCTGGTCCACAGTTTTCTCACAAGTAAAGTGGGAATAATAATAGTGCAAATTTCTTAGGATTGTTGTTATCATTGGTGAGTTAATATATGGCAGGCTATAAGAAAAGGACTTGGAACATGGCAATAGTTCATTAAATGTCACCTATCATGAATATTATTGGAATCATTATTACATTTTGGACAGATATTTGTGTGTGAAAATCTGATTATTTATTAAAATTACAAGTGGACATATTAGGAAAAACCAAAATAAACTTGACAGTTATGGTCCTCATAAGAGACCAATTCCCAGGTATGAATGAAAGCATTTGTCTAAATTCATTGGTACTAAATAATATGCTTTCAAAATATTTGATGAGTTCATAGGCAATAAAACCATATTATCGGGTCTCCACGGTGGTGCAGCGAGTTGAGTGAAGCGATGTGAAGCTTTCTGCAGCCTCTGCAGCGCAGGTTCAAGTCCCGACTAGCCAGGGAGATACCCACATGGCACGGCAGACCTCTCGTGTCGCCCACTGCTCCCCTCAGCAGTGTTTTCAGTCAGCCTGCCTGTTCTGCTCCGTGCTCTGTCTCTGGTGAATTCTTTTACCCTCCAGCACCTCTGCACTGTAACCCAGTTCTTGTATAAATAAATAAATCTTGAAAAAAAACCCATATTATCATTTGTATTTTTTATACCAGTTACCAAAAACTTTATGTGTTTATTGTACATTTGCCTTTCTTCCACCAACCGTTCGCTATATCTCTATACTCATTTTTCAACAGTTTTTAAATGTATTTCTTGTTAGATAGAATAAATGTAAATGTAAAAGACCACATATAAGAGCCTCGTCAACTCCCTGGTTGTAGTAAGTATTTGAAACATAAATCTTTCCAGATAATGGAAATCACAATAGTTTAAATACCATCATCAAGAGAAATTTGAAAATTTTTTTAGCAATCCATCCCGATCTTAGAAAATTTTAGCTATATATGGCTTTTTTATTAAAGAAAAGTATATCTTTATAAATTCCCATTAAAGATTGATTTTTGACCACAGTGGTGAGAAAAAATAATAAAAAGGTTGTATTTTAGAAATTAGAATAATCCAGAATGGGATGTATAAATGATAAAAGAAAGATTCTCTGGCACTTACTTTGTAACTGCAGTTTATGAAAATCTCAGCAGTGCTCTGTTTAAATTATAGGCTTTACAATGACCAAATTGAATTCTGATAGCTGACCATTACAAGATCAGTTGGTCAGCCAATTGTTACAGATTATTGCCACGACAGCAGTGGATTTTAGCAGGGTATGGTGAGAAACCTAAAATTTAAGGCATATTTAGTTGCACCCTGTGTGAAATAAATGGCTATCTTAATATTTAAATTTCCCTCTATTGGGATATAAAAGATATATCTCTGTGTACATTGTGCATAGAGGCAATAGATAGATTCTGTGGCTTTTATTTTTCAAATCTATTCATTGAAGCACTCTAACAATAATAAGCTTTCTTTGATTTTCCTTTTATGTTTTGGGACTCTGTATACAATTTGAATAAAGGCTCCATGGAAAACATTAATAACCTCATAGTATGAGAATTATTTATGATTTTGGAAGAAATGCAAATTTGTGTATCAGAGCATCACTAGGGTTAAGCTTGTACCAGTTCTAATTATTAACTTTGGGGCACAGGTGAGTCAAGTTTGGGATGTTGGTATTTGGTTTTAAATTAGATTTCAATCTTTTATTCAATCTTCGAGTACAGAGAAAAATGAAAACAACCAGAAGCAGTTAAGGTTTTCACCCAAACCTTTACCTAGTAAGAAATACAACAAATTGTGTAGCTGAGATATGTCATTTTCCAGAACGATATCCTAAAATATTTAAGTTTTAGGAGAACCATTTTGTAACTTGCTGGCTCCTGCCTGGCTATAATAATCATTTTAGTAGAGTTATCATTTATTTGCTGTAAAAACATACTTTTAGTTTTTTATATAATGTAAACATTGTACCTCATTATTTTAAAGGCATATGGTCATCTAAAATGGCATCAAACTACGAGATAACAATTATCTGTGGAGTTTTGTAAAAATTGAAAGGCAAAATTAATGTATTTCCTTGGTACTGTTAATGAAAACTCTCTGAAATAATTTAATAGGATTTAAACATACCCACACATATAAATCTACTGTAATATTTTGGGGATATTCATTCTCCTAGAAATGATTGCTACAAATCCATGGAATCTTTTTTCTGACGATGTTCATTGATATAATATTTACACTTGTGTTTTACTTAACAATAGGAATACATTCTGAGTAATGTGTTTTTAGGTGATTTTTCATTGTGTGGAAAGTCAGTGCAGATCATTAGAGTTTTCTCCATATCTTATATAGGACATTCCCAAATTTTTGTTCCTTTCATTGTTTTCAAAGAAGCAGATGCTTTAACAGCTTCAAATACTTTGCTCTTGTCCTTCAAGATTGTAGTTATGGTGAAATGAAATGTGCCTGATTGTCAGTCAATAGCAACTATCACTGATTTTCCACTTTCATGGTTCTTAATCACTTTTAATTTCATTTCGGAGTCCATCCCTGGATGTGGTTTCTAACTGGCAACATAAGCAGTGGAGTTTGCATGCTTAGGGGATGTGATAAGGAAAACAAAATAAGATTAAATCAAGCACAAGGAAAAATGACGCTATCAAGAGACTCGGTAAACATGACTGCAGTATAAACCCTACAGTCACAAGACTATAGGGGCTTGGGGCCACCATTATATAGGCTATCAAGTAACACATATAATTACTTACAATATGACTGTACAGGAAAGCTTCCTGAAGCAAATGCAAAGTCACTGGTTAACCAGAGAAATGTGTTTTAATATTATCCCAGAGGAAAAGTTATCACCTAGCAATATCTGCTCAACTTCTTCCACGATTCCATGTTCTATAGGGGTCATTTAAATTGATGCATATATAGCACATTATTAGCACATAAAATAATCTAAATTGGAAAATTGGAAAAATCTATTTATTTCAAGATTTCAAGAAAGCAGTAATCATATTGGGGAAAGAAGTGTTGCTTTATATGTAGTCTCTATGGGGCTACATAAAAAGTTGAAGCCAGTAGGGCCTCCCAGGTGGCGCAGCGGGTTGAACGCCAAGCTCTGAAGTTGTCCACAGCCTCTGCAATGAGGGTTCGATTCCCGGCTGGCCAGGGAGAAACCCACATGGCGTGGAAGAACTCTCCTGCCTCACCCACTGCTCCCTTCAGTAGTGTCTTCAGTCCGTCGGCCTGTTCTGCTTCCCACTCTGTCTCTGGTGAATTCTCTCAACCTCCCATGCCTCTGACCTGTACCCGGTTTCTTGTATAAATAAATATAAATTTAAAAAAAAAAGTTGAAGTCATTGGCCAAATAGATGCCTAGACAAATTAGAATAAAATAATTTGCAATTTAAGCCCTATGCAATAGGGTGACAGAAATTGGGAAGGTTTGACCTTGGAGTAAATAGAGATGAGGAAGAAAGATAGTTATGGAGCAGGGAAGATCTGAAAAGATATAACAGCCAGAAGAGCCACAGCTGATACTACCCCATGTTTCTTTCTTTTATTTTTTGTGGTGTTAGAAAAGATGCCGTTCCATCAGATACAAGTTGTAAAAATGACTTAAAAAAACATAGATTCAAACTTGATAAAGGAAACATTCAAGATGAACTGCCAATGTCAGTAAGGGACTGGAGCTTATGCACGAGTGACTCACGGCCACTTAGTAACCAGATTTACAACTGCATGCATCACCCGACCCTGACACCTGGAATTTGGAGAGTCTGGAGGAACAGCATCAGTCTTCTCACAGGAATCAGCAACACTGGTCAGACGCTGACTTCAAACAGACACATTCTCTGCATTGACACACAGGCATCCCTTCTTTTGCATTATTTTTCTTTCCCCCTTAAAGAGTTTTATTATTTTATCTGAAAAAGGCAACTCTGCCTATATAAGCTCTGTATTTTCTTTCCCAAATTGGAACACAGAACACATATAGTTAACCTGATTAGATGGCTCCTAGGTTGTAAATCTCCTACAGATGCCAAATAAAGTTTTTTTTTTAAAGATTTATTTATTCATACAATCACTGGGTACAGTCAGAAGTGCGGGAGAGTGAGAGAATTCACCAGAGCCAAAGCGGGGAACAGAACAGGCAGATGGACCGAAATATACTGCTGAGGGGAGCAGCGGGTGGCAGGAGAGGTCTGCGTGCCATGTGGGACCCTCCCCAGTGGCCAGGGATTGAACTGGCACTGCAGAGGCTGCGGGCAGCTTCGCAGCCCAGTGCTCAACAGCTGCGCCAGGGGAGGCCCAAATAAAGTTTTATTCTTACTTACAGATAAAGTTCTAAATCCTTTTAGGGTTACTGTGGACAGAATAACCCTGAGCCACAGCTCTGGATGAATTTCAGACGCCACTTCCCCTTTCTGCCCAGCATCCCTGTGCAAGGCACAGTCAGCTCATCCAGAAGTAGGTGATCCCTGGCATTGGTATGGAGAAAGAACAAACAAATCCTGCAGCAATAGAGCCAAATGTAGAGAAAGCTTCTAAGACTTCTTGTGCATAGAGCCCAAAGCATCTCAGTTTGGCTTACCTCAGCTCCTATATTTATTCTGCTTTCAGGTATGCTATCCAGGCCACCTGTTAATTTTAATTTGAACCTGGCCTCTTGGTGCAGCAAGGCTTTTATCTTTCCTTGCTTCTCTTGTGTCTATTTATCAATGTCTTCTTGAACAAGTGGTTATTGTTTAATTTGGTCACTCTATCTCAATTGCCCCTACCTCTTGAACAGTCAGGTCACTACAATATCAGTACATATAACAACATTTAAATAGTAAAAGATACTTTAGGACATTTAGGAACCAACAACACAGATGTTATTATCTCTCTTTAAATAATTTCTTTTGATTTTCTTAGAATGGTGAGGAATTATCTCACAAAATGAAAGCATTTTCCTATTGCTGAATTATTTAAGAGAGTATACAACATCATGGGAAAACAATGATGATTTCTTAAATGTAATACAAATATTGCAATTTTTCATTTTTTCACACCCTCTATTACTGTGCAATATAAATTTGGAAATTTCTATGGTGGAGACTCTGGGTACCTTGGTCATAGGTGTCTTTGATTACTGTAATCAGCTAAAATGCTAGAAGGCTAGAGAGAAAGTTATTTTTCCTACCCTACAGTAAAAGCAAATCAATGCTTATGAAATAGAATTAAACATGTATTTATAATATATATGTATTTGTATTTAGATATTTATAAAGCTATCACTTTATGTACATATATTTATGTGTACATGTGTTTATGTGTGTATGTAGAATCTGATAAAAATTAATTTCATTTTTAAATAAAATTCAATTTAAAGTATTTTAACAACAAATAATTTATTTTAAAAATGATCAGTCTTTAAAAAAAACTACTTTGATGAATTCATTAATAATAACAAAGTTTCTCTTTCAGCCAGAAAATAATATTCATAGAGTAGTAATATACAAATTTCCTGCCAGAAATGGAATTAATAGTAGGAAACAGTAGAAAAAAAGTATGTATTTATGTGCTATGGTTTCACTAGTACAAAGGAAGTTATACCCTCAAAACATCTACTCTCCCTCTACCTTTCCTGAGGTAGGAAACTGCATAATTAAAGAGTCCTTCCACTGGACCAACATTGAAAATGGGGTTATTTCTCTTAAAAGTAAGATGGGTCAATATATTCTATGTCAACATTATTCCCTAAATATACTTTAGTCAGAATAAACGTATTAACTTTTTATCTATGCACATACAAATGGACATGTTAATATGAGAACATAACAACATAAAGGATGGCTGAATATACAATAATAGTTATATTAAAGATAGGTTGAGAAGGGGCCTCCCTGGTAGCGCAAGGGTTAAGATGCAACCTATGAAGCAATCTGCAGCCACTGCAGGATGAGTTCTATACCTGGCCGGCCAGGGCGCAACCCACATGGCACAGCAGACCTCTCCAGTCTTGCTAGTTGCTCCCCTCAGGAGTGTATTTCAGTTAATCTGCCTGTTTTGTTCCCCACTCTGTCTCTGGTGAATCCTCTCACCCCTCACACCTCTAGCATGTACCCCCCGCTCTGGTATGCATAAATAAATAAATGTTTAAAAAATAAGATAGGTTGAGAAAATTATCTAAATCACATTTGTGATTTTGCTCTGGTTGGGTAGGACCACCTTTAAACAGTAACAGTGGGAACTATGATGTTACATGGATATTTTTAGACTCCAAAATTCTCAAATATCTAGACCTTTTGGTTCCCAGGGTAGACACTGAAATAAATGGTTTGCCTTATAGCTCGAGTCAGATATTTTTAAAAGCTCAGAATAGTTACTCCTGCCTTACTTATAAGCACCTAGACAATGTATATTTTGCCAAAATTCACAATACATTTTTGATACTCATATTTTACTTATCTTACTCTACTGTAATAAAAGGAGAAGCACTCTCCTGCTTCTTTATTCAGGTATGTAAATTGATACTAACCAATAGCACTACATGATATGATAAAGGGAATAAAACAAATACATATGTTGTATTTGTTCAAGGAACAGTATTTTTCTAAATCTAAAAACAGTATTGTATTGTTCAAAGAAACTAAGAGTTTACATGTATTTGATTAGAAAATATGGTAAAGTGGGAAAGACAGTTTTTAATGGGAGAATGAAACCTAATGTTATCATACTACACTTCCAATAGGTCTTCAAAAATCACATATGCATAAGGTATGTCAGATGAAATCTTAGACACCCCCCTAGAACAGAAGGCTGAACTTGGCATGTTAAGATCAGTATAATGGGTATATTAAAATGTTAGCAAAGGGATTTTTAGGATTACTAAAGACAACAGCAACTATGTAGTAATCAACCTTGCAAAAATTTCTTCTCAAAAAAGATAAAATAATTTTTACAACTATGATAATTCTAAAGAATTATTTCCTCAGTATTATTTGAGAACAATGTATGTTTAAACTACAAAGTAACTACAAGTGAATCCATCATTTTGTTCCAAAAGGTGCCAGTTCCCCCATGCTTCAATCTTCTGTAAGACTTTTGGGTAAACAAGGTTGACTAAGAAAAAAATGTTGTAGAGCTGGAGCAAATACCAGAAAGAGGAAAAGTATCCTAAAGTGTAAAAACTAAAGCAGTAACCAGGTAAGTTAGAGCACAAACTACAGAGAAGGGATTTTAAAGTATGTGCTATTTAAAGCTATCAGATACTTTACAAGAACCACATATACAATTTTAAAGGGACAGATATAGTTTAAAGAGGATCTTGGTATATAAAGTAACAGGATTCTAAATATATGACTTCTGTGAAATTACAAAGGCAATAGGAGGATGCAGTGTCCTCTGGCCATGAAGAACAAAAAAAGAGAGATTTAGAGTCTTGCAAGGCAAAACAGGGTGGAGGATATGATTCATAACCTGAGAGTCCATCAAGAAGGCAGCAGAGTGAAGATGCAAGAATTGTCTTCTGCTCATATTCACAACTAAATTACTAAAGAACAAAGTCACAACCCCTGAAAGATGAACAGACTTCTGCCTGCATCAAAATCAATGGTGTAGCAGAAATGCGTAGGAAATAATGTAATTAAGCTATTTGCCGTGACACTGGGTCAGGCACACATGAGAGGAAAGGGCAGACAGAAGTATATTACAAATCTTGGTACAATATATCCCAAGAGAAGTCTCAATCTAGCAGAACTACAAAATATGTCTGAAGAGAAATTTAAGATAACATTTATTATCATGCTTGACAAATTAGTAAAAACAATGGATGACATAAAACAGGGACACAACAAACATGACGAAAATATAAGACTACTACAAATAGAGGTAATGATCAAAAAATGTAATAACTGAATTAAAAAAATTAAAAGCCTTAACAATAGACAAACATAGATAATGGAAAGAATTAGTGAACTTGAAGTACAATGTCACAGAACACACAAGTAACATAACAAAGAGAAAAGAAAACAATTAAAACAGTATAAGAGCAGTTTGGAATAACCTAAGGAAAGTAAAATCCATAAGGTCCCAGCAGGAGAAGAGAAAGAGAAGCTCATAGAAAATTTATTTATAGAAATAACTGCTGAAAATTATTGGAATAATTTCAATCTGGGAAATGAATCAGATGTTTTGATCCAAGAGGACCAAAGAGTTCCAAATATAATAATGCCAAATCAACACACTCCAAGATAAATTGTAATAAAACTATTGAAAGGCAATGACAAGGACAGAATATTTTTTAAAACTCAAGGGAGACAACAGTAATTATAAGGGAGCACCAATTAGAATGTCTTTGGGCTTTTCAGTAGAAATCTCACAAACAAGAAGGTAATTACAGGAGATATTTAAAGAACTCAAAGAAAAAGGTTTTCAGCCTATAATATTTTACCTTAGAAGATTATCATTCAAGACAGAAGGAAAGGTAAGGAGTTTCATTGCAAAACAAAATCTAAAAGAACTTATCAACAAATTGGACAGGAAAGAAGTACTGAACTTCTTATCATAAAGTAACAATAATTAAATATAGAGGTAACAGACACCTAAATTAACAATGTGGAGGTATAAGAGATTAAAAATGTGAACCATCAAAAGGAGTTGAGATCAGACTATTCAACAGGCCACAAAAATAGTCTATCACATGCAAACCTCAAAAGAATCTTCAAAAAAAACAGTAAAGTAAGAAAAAAGACAATGGAAATGGAGCCTAACCAAAACATAAAAGGAAGGTCTCAAAAAATAAAAACACTAAACAAAAATAATAACAAAATGCAATAACCATGTTTGCCTCAATAGTCATCTTAAATGTTAAAGGATTGAATTCATCAGTTGAAAGGTATAGAATAGCCGAGGGAATTTCAAAACAAAGTCCAGCCTGCTGCCATTCACAGGAAATTTATCTTTCTACAAAAGGCAAGCACTGACATAGGATTAAAGGTCGGAAACCTATCAGCAAATGGTGATTAAAAAAGTCAGGAACAGCTATATTTATCTCAGATAAAATAGACATGTGATTAAAAATAGGTAATCAGAGAAACAGATATTGCATTATGATTAAGGGTCTGATACAACAATAAGAAATAAAGTGCATATATGTATATGTATGTATATATACATATATATATATATATCAAATGTTGGAACACAAAGATATATTAAAAATACAAAATAAAAGAGAAGTACTGAAATCCACACAATAAAATCAGGAAATTTGAATACCCATCTTACAACTAAGAGAAAATCAATAAGACAAATAAGAAATAAGGAAACAACAACCTTTAATGAGAATCTAGACCAAATAAGCTTAACAAGTATCTATAGAACACTGTCACCCAAAACGTCTACTTACTTGCCTTCTACAACTGTGCATGGAACATATGTTGGGATAAAAGTCAACTGTGAATAAAATTATGAAGATTGATATGATACCAAGTTGAGAGTTGTTTCTGGTATTATTTCCCATCCAAAGTCAAATCAAATTCACCTGTAGCTAGGGAAATGAATGCATGTATTTAATGACAAATAAGATAATTTATGAAGTGTTACTAAGAACACAGGAACATAAAAAATCCCAGGGACCATGATTTCCAGTTTTAACATTCTAATTCATTCTATACTATAGAAATTTCTTGCCCACTACCTTGAAAGTGCCAAAGAGAGAGTTTCCCCTTCAGTGTTCCTGATAATGACTTTCAAATGTTGGCATTTATGCATGAGGAGAAACCACTTTTCAAAGGATAATGTAACTGAATTTATCTTCTTCTTTTGACCTTTAAATGACTTTTTGGTCTTGCCTCACTTATCTTTCTTCTTGGTTTTGCCATTCTCTCTTATCTTCTGAGATCATTGAGACAGGATGCAGGATGACCCTCTTCATAGAAAAGATGCCTTGTTATTAAGGTCTTGCTATTGTGGGTCAAATTTCCAGAGGTAGCTCATGCAAAAAATTAGATATAAATAGATCAGTTGTACAATTAGCTTTTAAACCCCTTCACAAATCTGTACTGTCCTGTTCTCAGATAATGACCTGTCCAGATTTTTATACAATATTTTTTTTTAATATTAAATTTTATTTTATATTCCCCATACAATTGCAAATGCCCCATTCTGACCCCAATCCTTCCCCTCCGCCCCCCCACCCCCCAAAAAGTGTCCTCTGGTTCATAGTTTTTTTGTTGATTTTGATTTTCACTTTCTTATATTCATTTTCCTGGTCCCTTATTTAAGTTTTCTAGATTCCTGCCATGAGTGAGACCATTCCGGTATTTTTCTTTTTCTTTTGGCTTATTTCGCTGAGCATGATCCCTTCCAGCGCCATCCATTGTTGCTGCAAATTGCATGTGTTTATCTTTTTGAATGCTGAGTAATATTTCCATGGTATATATGTACCACATCTTCTTGATCCAGTCATCTATTTTTGGGCATTTGGGTTGTTTCCAAAGCTTAGCTATTGTAAACAGTGCTGCTATAAACATAGGAGTGCAGGCTGCTCTTTGGAATTGATGTTTCTGTGCCTTTGGGTAAATACCTAGGAGTGGAATTGCTGGATCATATGGAAGCTCTATGTTTAGATAGGTCCAGAAATCTCCACACAGCTCTCCATAGTGGTTGGAACCACTTTGCACTCCCACCAACATGCACAAGAGTTCCTTTTTCTCCACATCCTCGCCAACATTTGTTGTGCTAGTTTTTTTAATATGTGCCATTCTCACTGGTGTGAGATGGTATCTCATGGTGTTTTGATTTGCATTTCCCTGATGACAAGTGATGTTGAACATTTTTTCATATGTCTGTTGCCATTTGCATTTCCTCTTCAGAGAAGTTTCTTTTTTATCTCTTCTGCCCATTTTGACTGGATTATTTTCTTGTTGTTGCTGAGTCTCATCAGCTCTTTGCAGATTTGTGATCAGTCCTTTATCATTAGTGTTGGGTGCAAAAATGTTCTCCCAGTTGGTGGGTTTCTCTTTGTTTTTGTTATTGTCTCTTTTGCTGTGCAGAAGCTCTTAATTTGATGTAGTCCCAGCTGTTTTCTTTCTCTTCACTATCACTGCTTTGGGTGATGTGTCTGTAAAGATGTCTTTGATGTGCAAATCCCGTAGTGTTTCGCCTATATTTCCTTCTATGTATTTTATGGTTTCAGGTCTTATTGTTCTAGTTCTTTAATCCATTTTGAGTTGATTTTTGTGTATGGTGTGAGGTAGTGGTCAAGCTTCATTCTTGCATGTAGCGACCCAGTTTTCCCAGCACCATTTATTGAACAAACTTCTTTGCTCCAATGCATAGTCTTTGCTCCTTTTCAAAGATTAGTTGACCATAAATCTGTGGGTTTATTTCTGGATTTTCTATTCGATTCCATTGGTCTGTATGTCTGTTCTTGTTCCAATACCATGCAGTTTTGATGATTATGGCTTTGTAGTATAGTTTGAAGTCTGGGAGTGTGATGCCTCCATTTCCTTCTTTTTTTTTCAGGAGAGCTTTGGCTATTCAGGGTTTTTTGGTGATTCCATATGAATTTCATCAATAATTGTTCTATTTCTTTGAAGAATGCCATTGAGATTTTGATTGGAATAGCATTGAATCTGTATATTGCTTTTGGTAGGATGGCCATTTTAATAATGTTTATTCTTCCAATCCATGAGCAGGGGATGTCTTTCCATTTCTTTGTGTCTTCTTCTATTTCTTTTAACAGTGTTTTATAGTTTTCTTTGTATAGGTCCTTTACCTCTTTTGTTAGATTTATTCCCAAATATTTGATTTTTTTTGTTTCGATAATAAAAGGGGTGGTTTTTTTGATTTCTTCTTCTTCAGATTTATTGTTTGTGTATAGGAAGGCTACTGACTTTTGCGTGTTGATTTTGTATCCTGCCACTTTACTGAATTGATTGATGAGTTGAATTAGTTTTTCTGTGGAGATTTTGGGGTTCTCTATGTATATTATCATATCATCTGCAAATAGTGATAGTTTGACTTCTTCTTTTCCTATTTGGATTCCTTGGATGTCTTTCTCTTGTCTTATTGCTCTGGCTAGGACTTCCAGTATTATATTGAAAAGCAGTGGTGAGAGTGGACATCCTTGTCTTGTTCCAGATCTTAATGGAATTGCTTTCAGCTTTTCACCATTGAGAATGATACTGGCTGTTGGCTTGTCATAGATGGCCTTTATGATGTTGAGGTATGTTCCTTGTATCCCAAGAATTTCAAGGGCTTTTATCATGAATGGGTGTTGCACTTTGTCGAAAGCTTTCTCAGCATCTATTGATATTATCATATGGTTTTTATATTTCTTTTTGTTGATGTGTTGGATAACGTTGATTGATTTTCGGATGTTAAACCATCCTTGTGTCCCTGGAATGAATCCAACTTGGTCGTGGTGAATTATCTTATGGATACATTGTTGGATTCTGATAGCTAAAATTTTATTTGAGGATTTTTGCATCAGTGTTCATTAGGGAGATTGGCCTATAGTTTTCCTTTTTTGTGTTGTCCTTATTCGTTTTGGTATTAGTGTAATATTGGCTTCATAGAACGTGTTTGGTATTGTCCCTTCCTTCTCAATTTTTTGGAAGAGTTTGTGAAGGATAGGCACTAATTCGTCTCTGAATGTTTGGTAGAATTCATTTGTAAATCCATCAGGTCCTGGGCTTTTGTTTTTGGGGAGGTTTTTGATTACCATTTCAATTTCGCTAATTGTAATTGGTCTGTTTAGGTGTTCTATTTCTTCTTTATCTAGCTTTGGGTGATTGTAGAGTTGTAGGAATTTGTCCATCTCCTCTAGATTGTTGAACTTGTTTCCATATAACTGTTCATAGTAGTTACTGATTATTCTTTTGATTTCTGCTGTGTCCGTTGTGATTTCTCCTCTTTCATTTATGATTCTGTGTATTTGTGCTTTCTCCCTTTTTTCCTTTGTGAGCCTGGCTAGGGGTTTGTCTATTTTATTTATTTTTTCAAAGAACCAGCTCTTGGTTTCATTGATCTTTTGGATTGTTTTTTTAGTTTCAATTTCATTTATTTCTGCTTTGGTTTTTATTATTTCTTTTCTTCTACTGGTTTCTGGGGTTTTTTTGTTGTTCTTTTGTAGATCTTTGAGCTTCGAGATTAGGTTGTTTCTTTGAGTTCTTTCTTGTTTTTTGATGTGAGCTTCTATTGCTATATATTTTCCTCTTATTACTGCTTTTGCTGCATCCCATACATTTAGGATATTGGTGTCCTCCTTGTCATTCAATTCAAAGAATTTTTTAATTTCTTCTTTGATCTCCTCGTTAGTCCAGTGGTCTTCCAGTAGTGTGGCTTTTAATCTCCATGAGGTAGGATAGTTCCTTGCCTTCTTTTTACGATTTATTTCTAGTTTGATGCCTTCGTGGTCAGAAAAGATGGTTGGTATGATTTCAATCTTGGTGTATCTGTTGATGTTTGTCTTGTGCCCCAGTATGTGATCGATCCTGGAGAATGATCCGTGTGCGCTTGAGAAAAATGTGTACTCTCGTTTTTTTTGGGTTTAGTGTTCTATAGATGTCTGTTAAGCCCAAATGCTCTAGGTCCTTATTTAGAGCTTTAGTTTCTTTACTTATTTTTTGTCTTGTTGATCTATCCATTGTTGATAGTGGTGTGTTGAAGTCTCCCACTACATATGTGTTTTCTCTGATGTCTGTTTTCAGAGAGGACAACAGTTGTCTGATATATTTTGGTGCTCTTCGTTTGGTGAGTATATGTTAATGAGTGTTATTTCTTCTTGAAGTATTGTCCCCTAATCATAATGTAGTGACCATTGGGGTCTCTTTTATTTTTTTTTGAGTTTGAAGTCTGTTTTATCTGATATAAGTATAGCTGTTCCTGCTTTCTTTTTTGCCCATTTGCTTGTAGGATTGTTTTCCATCCTTTGACTTTGAGCCTATTTTTATCTTTTGTAGCTAAATGTGTTTCCTGGAGACAGCAAAAGGTTGGGTTTTGTTTCTTAATCCAGGCTGCAACTCTGTGTCTTTTTATTGAAGAGTTTAGTCCATTTACATTTAGAGTTAATATTGATATGTTAGCATCTGTATTTGCCATTGTTTGTCTTTCCTTTGATTTTATTATTTATTCTTTTAATAACTTTTTTTTTTTTTTGGTCTTCTTTCGTTGTTATTCGTCCCTCTGAGGTTCTGGCTTTAGGATTCCTTGTAGTATTTTTTGGAGTGGGGGTTTAGTCGCAATGAAATTCCGGAGTTTCTCTTTGTCTGGGAAGGTCCATATTCTTTCTTCATGGAGGAAAGAGAGCTTTGCGGGATAGAGTATTCTTGGTTGCATCTGTTTTCTTGGAGTCTGTTGACTATGTCCCTCCACTCTCTCCTTGCCCGTAGTGTTTCTTCAGAGAAGTCTGATGTCAGCCTGATTGGTTTTCCTTTGAATGTTATCTGTTTCTTCCCTCTTGTCAGCTTCATTATTTTTTCCTTGTCCCCTTGGATTTATGTGTCTTGCTGTGTTTTTTTTTTTTGTCGTGGAAGTTTGGTGTTCTTCTTGCTTCTTGTATATCAATTTTCAGCTCCTTCTTCTCATTTGGGAGTTCTCTTCAATTATATCCATGAATATTTTCTCTGTTCCTACATCTCTCTCCTCTCCTTCTGGAATTCCTATAACTCTTATATTTCCTTTCCTCATGGAGTCAGATAGTTCCCGAAGTCTTTCTTCTTTTTTTTCCTTCGTACTTCTCTTTCCTTTTCTGTTTTGGTTCTTTTTATTTCTGTGTCTTCAAGATTACTTATTCGTTCTTCCATTTCATCTATTCTGCTTTCATTGCTTTTCCCAGAGTTCTTTAGTTCCTCCATTAATTCTTTGATCTCCCGCATTTCTCTTACTTCCCTCTTTAGGGACTCAATTTCCTTCTTCTGATCTATCACTTTTTTAATCATGGCAATTTTAAATTCTCTTTCTGGAAGGCTCAGAAGTTCTTCCAAGTTGCTGTCGTTGCAATCTGGGGAGTGGTTTTCTTTTTGGGTGTGCTTCTTTCCTGAGGAGTTTTTAGGTGTGTGTGGTTCTTCTACTCCCTACTGTCTGTTTTCTAATTTGTCGTATGCGTTGGGACACTGTGTTGCTCGGACTGACTGACATCTTGGGTGAACTTCTCCGCTCCCCTCTGGCTCTTCCAGGAGCCATCTCTGTCTTCTGGGGGAGCTTTCTGCTGGTTTTAGGCAGTTTTTTACTGAAGAAATGTCCCTGTTCTCAAATGGCGAAGCGGGATGCAGTCCCTGCGCCTCCGGTTTCAGGCCACACTCTGGCGCACCCGGTCTGCCCCGGACGTGGGTGCCTGCTCCCTCTGTGGGCTCAGACTGCTGGTCAGAAGGGGCCTGGCGTGGAATAACTTCCCGGCTGGCCACTGGGTCCTCCAGAAACCTTCTGTCCTTTTCAAGCAGTCTTAAGAAATGTCCTGTTTTATAGGGTGTTAGTGACTTTTTTTTCCTGGTCGCTAGGTGGCGCCAGAGATCTCTCCTATTGTCCTTGGAGGGCTGTTTTTTCGCCTCCCCCCACCCGTGGGACAGAGAACAGAGCGGGAATGGTAGGGTTCACCTCAACAGCTTTGGGGTGCTGTGTCTGCCTTGTGCCCCACCGTCGTGGAGAAACCACGCCCCGAATTTTCGTGCCCAGGTCTCAGTTCAAAGCCCTCAGTTCCAGGACGCGGGCTGTAGCCCAGTTCAGTGGCGCTGGAATGGCGCCTTTTGCACAGCTCCCGTGGGCGCCTGGTTCCTGCTCACTCAGGGGGACCTTCACCTCAGTGAGGACCTCCGCGCGTCTCCCCGCAAGCCTAGGTCGTCTCCCCGCAAGCCTAGGTCGCAGGCGCGGGGACCTGGGCAGCCGCGATCCAGGTCTGCACTTGCTTTTCAAGTGCACGGAGCGCGCCGCGTTTCCGCGCCAGCTTACCGGCAGCCTGGGCTGTGTGCGTGTCTCCCGGGGTCTTTGTTCTTCTCTAATGGCGCCCGGAGCCGTTCGCTCACCGCCGCGGCGGATCCTGCAGGGTTCGCCTCAGCTCCCGTTCACGGGGTGTGGTGGCTGCAATAGTTCCTTTCCACTCACAGTCCCGCTTGCTGTGTCGTTTGTTCTTGTGGGTCGTTTTGGTTTGTTGTTTCCTCCTCTCTGCCGGTCGGAGAAGTGCCGCCTCTGTGGGCGGGGGAGGGGAGCAGGGTTCTGCGCTTCCCTCCCTTCTAGTCCTCTTTTATGGCCAGTTTCTTCTTCGGGCAGTTCGCTGGCGTCACCCGTTTATCTTCCGTGTCCAGTTCTCACTGGGACCTGCCGCTTTTCCTCCCTATTCACTTTTTTTAATGGGAGATCTTACTCGCAGCGTCTCCCTTGCCGCCATGTTGCTCCTTATACAATATTTTAACAATAATTTCTCCCATAGAATAACATGTTTCAAATAAGATTTCAAAAGTCCTAAACTTAATAAGCAAAGCAGCACTTACAGATTGTAAAACATCAAATTATACTTCTTTCACATAACCTATTATAATTGAAGAAAATTACTGAATGAGAAACATAAGCATGAAATGTAGACACAATTTTGTGTTGAGAGTCAATTTCTATTGGAATTGCATAGTTAAAACATCATAATGAGACTATTGATCTGTAAGAATTAAAAAAAATAAAAAGAAACAAAACCAACAAAAATCCTCACTGCCTTTATGATGCTTTCCTTTTAAAGTTCACCATATAGGGCCTCCCTGGTGGCAGCGGTTGAGCACCGGGTTGCGAGGCTGCCCTCAGCCTCTGCAGCGCCGGTTCGATCCCCGGCTGTTCCCCGGCCACCGGAGGAGTATCCCACATGGCGCGCAGACCTCTCCTGCCGCCCGCTGCTCCCCTCAGCAGTGTACTTCTGTCCTTCTGCCTGCTCTGCTCCCCGCTCTGGCTCTGGTGAATTCTCTCACCCTCCCGCGCTTCTGACTGTACCAGTGATTGTATAAATCAACCATCAATCAATCAATAAAAAAAAAATCTTAAAAAAAAAAGTTCACCATATATGTGTACATATATAGATATACATGTAAGTATCTACATATGAATACAATAGTAACTTATATTGATATTATGTAAATGTATATATTATATACATGTATCATATTATAAAAAGAAAATATTTTTGACAACTATTGAATTGTTGCTACTTCCATAAAAACTATGGACTTGTTGCTATCATTTTTATAAAATGGGATGTCTAAGTTTATTTCACATTCTTTAAAAATAAGAATGTGATCCATTGTATATTGAACTAAAAAACTCTGAATTGAATGAAATATGGTAGATATTAGAAGGATTAAGGAGTTGCAATTTTAATACATTAGAGCGTTGCCGTATAAAAATGTAATTTAGTTCAATGATATTTCAAGACTATCTGTCTTTCTAGATTTACGTGGGTTTTTAAAAAATGTAAATGTACCAAAACTGAGTTCTGTGTGTGAGTGTATCCAGAGTGGCATCTGCATCAAATATTCACCTCATTAAATTTCAAGAAATGGCTTATTAGTAATTTAAGCCTTTGAGTATTACACTTCTAATTTTTTCTGTGTGCCTTTTTGAGTGTATGAGTAAAAATCTGCTTAAAAAAAATTTCCATTGTGCATTAAGCTTACTTAAATTTAAGCTTTCAACGGGATTGAAGACCATTAGTGAGCCTGCAGTTGTTTTGCTAGATGCTGAGAAAATAAAGACTAAGAGTTCCTTCTTTAGAGAGACACATAATCCAGTGGAGAGATTTTCATGTATGTGACTAAGTAAAGTGCAATATACTAAATGTGAGAAGATCCAGAAAAAGGGGTGATTTACCTTGTCTGGGGAATAGTGAATATTCATTGCCAAAAAACTGGCATTGCTTTTGGCTATATGCAATAATGTTTTCTTTTTTACCTCTAAATTCTATCATCTCTCAATAAGGGCCAAAATTTGTGATTTGTAATTCTACTTTTCCCCCATGCTTTCAAAGTTTTGGAACTAGAACATATCAAAGTAGCAATATATGATTGACACATCTCCTTAATCATTAGTCTCCTAAACATTGTAAGAGATACCTAAGTAGACTTTTGACAACAGAAGAATGGTAAAAGCCTCTTAGGAAACTATTTCAGTCTCCTCATTTAATATATAGTGAAACTAGGTATCAGTGGGATTATCTTACTTTTTTCTGAGTTAGAGAATTAAGACATAACTAAGGGCTAAAATTCAGTCATATAGACTTAGAGTCTGAGTGATTAGTTTAATTTTATTGTCTAGTCTACATATTCTCCTAAATTTTAACCAGATTAGAAAATAAGAATATCCTCTCCTCATTAGTCTTTGTTTGCTTATTGTTTTTATTAGTATTCTTATAGTCATTTCAGAGAAACAAGACAATTCACATCAGTTTTTATAGAGTAAAGATTCAACATATTCAATTTTATAAATAAATGAGGTAATGATGTTACCACTTGTACATAAAATTTAATTAATATTTCCTAGTCTAAGTCTTTGATAAATGAAAAAACTTTAAAGGTACTTGAATTATTTTATATACTCTTTTTCAGATCTTTTTTATACTTAATTGAGAATAGTCAAATATTTTATATAGATTTTTTCATGAAAATAATACTTACAAAGTATATTCTATAATTTGAATAAACAAAATTTTTTATCTTGAAAAAATTCTTATCTCAGATTGTTCATAGATTTACACTAACTTAGTATATTCTTTTCCCGCCAGGTTTCTTACACTATCATTTTAGTGAGATAACACTCTATACAGCTGGCACACTTTCTCCAATAATACATTTAAAATTAACAAATATTCTTCTTTCCCTGAGGTGCTTCTACTCATGATTTAAAAATATGATCATAAAAAGTAGAACAGTTATTTAAAAGTAACACAACTTCTAATACTTTCAAGCCTCTCCACAGACTGCCTTTGGCTTATAATTACATAATTAAATAGTGCTTCACAGTAACCTATCTTTCCAAATATTAAACATAAATAAGACTTATATTTTAAGATTATTTTGTTATATTGTATTGTTAGAAGACTAAATTTTTGCAACTTTTGCATATTCTTCCTTATTCCATCTTTTTAATCTATACTTTTTTCTATAATCATTATCTTTCTCCATTCTAATCTCACATATTATCTTATGATTTAGGACAATTTAACTCATTCCTTTACATTATCAATATTTAAAATCTACTTGGCACAAAAAAATACAAACCAGTTTTAAAACAATTTAAAAATATCAGGAAAATAAATGAATGAGAAAGTGGAAAAATGTAATAATTTGATAAATAATAAATACATTTAGTAAATTAAATATTACTGTCCTAGGTTTCTGTCTCTGTGCTAGCTATTCTTGCACCTATTACCTTGCTGAATGCTTTCAATAACTCCATGCATTAAACATTCTTTTTCAGGGCCTCCCCGGTGGCGCAGCGGTTGAGCACTGGGTTGCGAAGCTGCCCGCGGCCTCTGCGGCGCCTTTTCGATCCCCGGCTGCTCCCCGGCCACCAGAGGAGGGTCCCACATGGCGTGCAGACCTCTCCTGCTGCCCGCTGCTCCCCTCAGCAGTGTACTTCGGTCCTTCTGCCTGCTCTGCTCCCCGCTCTGCCTCTGGTGAATTCTCTCACCCTCCCGCTCTTCTGACTGTACCCAGTGCATGTATAAACAAAACCAGCAAACAAATAAATAAAGCATGCCTCTATTAAAAAAAAAAAAAAAAAAACATTCTTTTTCATATTTCACAAAAGAGGAACTGTTATAGGACAGGGAGAGGGGCAGCCCAAGCCCCGCAAACCTGCCTATTCTAAATGGGTTCTGCCATCCGCCACATCAACACAAAACATAGGAGACTTTAATGGGAAGGAACTTTAATAAAAACTAGGAAACAATACAGGTGAGGCAAAGAGTCTAGTTTCTAAATGAAGCACCCAAAGTTACCCATCCCCTCATGGGTAAAAGTCCATTCATATGGGGTCGGCCCAGAGCAAGGCCCCAAAGCCTGCCACAAGTCTAAAACATCTTCCAGTGGGGACCCACAGAAAAGGGTCACAAACAACCGGACAAGCCCGGAAGGAAAAGAGCAAAATCAACATCAAGATAAAAGCTGCCATTGTTACCTCCCACAGGTCTCACCCACATCTGTGTCACGCAGTCCACGACCAAAAGACAAGCGCAGTTTCTTTACTTGTCTCTAGGCTCCATGTGCCTCCTCCAGGTCTCCTGGCTCCATCCTGCTTCCTTCCTTCCTCAGTCTCTTCTGCTTCTCCTCTTCCTGCTCAGCTCCACCCTCCCTTGGGTGGGGCAGGGAACCTCCCCCTTTCCTGGGGACCACCCTGTTACAGAACTTCTTATTCAGGAAGGTGAAATATCATGGCCAACATAACACAAGTTGCCTCTTGGAGGTACCTAGCTTTGCTCTATGCTGTTGCTCAGTTTCATTAAGTGGAAGGTGTAGAATGTTCTCTATGGTAATTGTGGAATTGACCAGATTATTCTTTTGGTCATGAAAATGAAACTTTGGACTCAAAAGGTATTGCTCTGGCACCTACAAGCTTCTAACTTCCATGCGAGAACAATAAACATCTTTTCTAATATGTAAAATAACTACATTTTAAACTGGTTTTCCAAATATTTAATGTTACTTAAATATTTACTAATTATCCTTTCAAATTTCTTTCCTCTACTGTGCTTTTCAAAGGTGTTTTTCACTTAGATTTTGTTCTTTTAAATCCAAAGCAGCGATAAATACATTAGATATAAAATTGAGAATAAAAATATAATTCTGAAATACTTTGACTAGGCAGCAAATCTAAACTTATACAGAAGACAGTTAAATGCTTTTGACTGCATCCTGAAGATTGATGGAATAATGCTCTGTCAGTTCATTAATGAGTGGAAACTTCCAGATCGATGTCCTTCCCCTTAAACATCTTGCCCTTGCCTAGAGAACAATTCTCCATTCTCTGACTCTCAATAGAAAGCTACTTTGTTAACTTCAGCGGCCTGAGGGGGAACTTCAGGTAAAGAAGCCTTCACAAGTCAGTTATCATTTGTTTGCTTCCCAGTGTCTGTTATGATATATGTATGTTTTCACTTTATGAAATAAAGGAAAGGTAACTATTTCATTTGCTTATAAAGCAAAGAGGCAGGAAGGTACTGAGATAAAAACACTGAGCAGAGCACTCGGGTCTATGTTCCACTCTTGGGCTGCACTGACTGTATTCTGGAAAAAGCACAGAATGTCTCTGCTTATTTATGAGTTTAAATTCTTATATCATTCCTAATCATTCTAAGACTCCTAAGCAGTCTGAAAATCTGTGTTTTAAGTCTGATATAACTTTGAAAGGTGGACCACAGATCTCAAGTTTGGTTTCTACTCTGTATATCATATCTAAAATATCTCTGGGCAGACAACAGAGAGAGCCCACAGTGGAACTACTGAGATACTATCTAGTCTCAGAAATGTGATTTGATGCTTAGAAGACTATAATAAAATATAAACATTGGGTAATTAACTAATGATTTTGAATCAATGTGTAAATTTAAATATTGCAAAAGAGTGTTCCTAATGAGTTGTAGAATGTCTTGGGTTCAAGCTTTATCTAGAACTAATGATTAATGCATTCAGAAGAATGAAGTTAATAATAATAATGCTATTAATGAATAATTCTGACAGGCTACATTCTCATTATAGTCTCTAGACTTTCAAGACAAATCCAAGTGGCATTAACATGATAAAATTGTTTAATAATTCTATAACTCTAGTAACACACTGTCTGTGTAATTGCCACTTTTAGCATTTCCAAATGTCAGTAAAAGGAATTATTTTTCCTTTTAGCTCAATGATGTTGATAGAATACTTAATCACTTTCTATTACGCTCAAACATGGAGTATATATTTCCTCAACCACAATTTAAGAGATAAAAGCTGTGGATTCTATATCATTTACTAAAATTACGATAATTGTAATATTTAAGATGCTGATTTTTTGAGAAAAACTGTGGTGAAATCATTTATTCTACCAGCTATTTGCTAATTCTTATTATTTCTTGAAAAGCAAGCTTTATATCATTGAGAAGCATTGCTATATGTATATTTATAAGTCTATTAACATACTGAGTTTATTTCCACCCCATTTTTATTTGTCTGACCACTACTACTATTATGTCCTATCATAGCATTCTATTCAGACAATTCCAAGAAAGGGAGGAGTCCCATCTTTAAAACTTAGAGGAATTTTGAACAACACATACTTGGCAATGTAAACTGGACAACACTTATCAGACAGATAGGGAAAGTTCTTTCAACTTTATAACAGCTAATATGACATTAGCTGTTACAGAAATGAAGATGTTAACACTCTTTTATACTATTTTCTTAAGACACTCCCTCCACTGCTGAATATCAGTCATCCAGAAGTAATTCTTCACATTATTGATGAACTTGGCTCCTTTACAACTAGAACCAAATTTTTCTATATTTGCTTACATTTTTATGTTAGTGTCTTCAACAGAAGAGGTTTTTTTTTATTTTTTTTTTCCTTTTAGAAGGATTTTTAACCTTTGATTTTGGTGTTAATGGTTCTCAGTATTTTCCATTATGATCTGATTTTTGTGCAATCTTGGCTAAAGGATCATATATAGATTTCTTTATCAGAGCTTTCTACTTTTAATTGAGGTATAGTTGACATATAACATTATATTAGTTTCAGGTGTACAACATACTGATTTGCATATATTGCAAAATTACCACTACAGTATATCTAGTTAACATCAGTCACCTTACATAGTTACAGTATATAAACTTTGTGATGAGAACTTTAAGATTTTGCTTTTTTAAAAAGACTTAAACTTTTAATTCACAGCAAAACTGAGCATAAAATGTAGAGTTACTATAATATTCTGTCTCAGCAACACACACGAACAGCACAAATTTCATCACTATCACTATCTCACATCTTAGTTGTGCATTTCTTACAATTGACAGAATTTATGTGTGATTTTAAAAATAAGAAAAAAATTATTTTCCTCTGGAAATTATAATTTTTTCTTATAAAGTCTTTAAGGATTAGTTTTTTAAAAAAAATAAAGTATTAGCTGGCATATTATTGTGACTATTACTTGTTCATCTCATCTGCTAGCTAGAATTTATGTAGCAATAAAGCTGAAGTTTTAAAGATCACTTACTGGCATATAGTGCAGTACTGAAATTGTAAAGGGTTTATGAGAATTCATGACATTGCTCAAGACCCGATCTTTCCTTGAATATCCTATAGCAATCAAAAGGTAAATCAAGTAGTACTCTCAATATCTTTAGTGATGTAGGGTGATAATCATTTTTATAAAATTTTAATTTTCTTTCAATCAAGACCTTGCTTTTTTTTAATTTGTTTTTTAAAGATTTTGTTTTATTTTATTTATACAAGAACCTGGGTACAGGCCAGATTTGCAGGAGGGTGAGAGGATTCACGAGAGACAGAGCGGGGAACAGAAAAGGCAGACTGACGAAATACACTGCTGAGGGGAGCAGCGGGCGAGACAGGAGAGGTCTGCTGCACCTTGTGGGACCCTCACCTGCCAGCTGGGATGGAACTGGCACTGCAGAGGCTGTGAACAGCTTCACAGCGCTGCGCTCAACTGCCTGCGCCATCAAGGGAGGCCCAAGACCTTGCTTAAATTGTCATTTGGTCACCTGTAGTTGTGTGCCTTTATTACTTGTGTGGTGGTTGTCATATATGTATGTTTTCATACATTTTAACTTATCTGTTCTTCAAAATTAGAATTTCTAGTAGCATTTCAAGAGGAATTCCTCAACACTGCACTTCACCTATAAAGAAGTGAGCGACATTCTATTGAGTGATTTGCTGACTAGGTGTTTAATTTATACTCCACTTTCCAGAGCTTATCTAGGATACATAGAGTGATTTCCTTAGGATATGTGACAGAAGTTGATCCTGGAAGAGAATTATATATACCCATGTTGCAAGGACACTTAACTTTAGCAAAATGAAGTCTTCTTTGTGTTAAACAGTGGGAGGGGACAATTTTCCTTTTGATCATCCCAATTTGTGACTTATACTTTCATTTCTGATTTAGGGGAAGAAACACAGTTTCTATGAAGCTCGGGTTAGGTGTCAAGAAATAAAAGTGCATACTCATATTATAAATGCAGAAACATTACAAATTCTTATGGACTATATTCAGAATTTAAAATGTCCATTCAGTTTATCTGGCTTCATTTGACCGAATATGCAAATGATCATATTATTATTAGAGGAAGTCCATATGCACTCTGATTATTTGACCACTCCAACAGTTGCTCTAAATTAATTCCCTGATCTTTTATGTTCCTCTAGTCCAGGAACCAGCCAACTTTTATCTATGAAAGGTCAGATAGTAAATATTTGAGGCTTTACTAGCCATATGGTCTCCGTTACAACTACTAGAACAACTATAGTAGCACAAAAATAGTCATAGACAATACAATAAATAAATGTGACTATGTCCAATAAGTAAAATAAATTAAGAATAAAGTTGAAATTTCAAGTATTTTACATGTATCATGAAATCCTACTTGTGTTGATGAATTTTTTTTGGCCATTTAGAAATACAAGTGCCGTTTTAGTCTATTGGGCCATGCAGAAACATAGTAGGCAGGATTTGGCTCATGGCCCTATAGCTGTTGACACCTATCCTAATCAAACCCCTATCACCTCCTGATTGAATCAACCATTTTTCTCTTCTCCTATGAACTCTCAAGAATGTCCTTCATCAGAGTTGTTTTTGGTTCTTTAATTATTTGATGGATAAATGAACAAGTACACCCATTGAGGAAAAAGATACCCATGGTGTGAATAGTTAGTACAAGTCAGTGGTTCTGACTCCAGAGCTGGAAAGTATGTTTGTGCTATCACTTTAGGATGCTGCTATCCCAGAAGTGTTTTCCACTGTTGCTTTATTGAAGATATGTTCATTTTCTGTGTTTATATGCAAGTTAAATTTTATTAATAAAACAACATTCTCCCAGTGGGAAATGCTGGGGAAAGTGTGGCGAGGAACAAAGAAGAGTTGAATTCCAAACAAATTAGTCAAAGGATTTGAAATGATGCATTGCATTGATTTGTCTCTTAAGTTCTTAGAAACTATCAATTTAATTCTTTCAAGCTAGTAAATTGCTCTTTTGCATTATTTTTCAGTCTTTCCACAAGGGAAAACATAGCAAGTGTGAGAGAGAGAAAAAGAAAGAGATAAGTTTTTAATAGCCTACTTGCCTTTTACATTCTTTTATTTTTCTAATATAAAGAGAACAATAGTATATTTCTGAGGCTTTATCTCTGTTGATTAAATACTATTATATTCTTAGTTTCTGTCACTAATCATTTCTGTTTAAATTTATTTTTTATCTTAATGGAAGAAGTGTTATATTATTTTCACTTACTATTTAATAAACATAAAAATATGTAAAGACAGATAAACATTAACCTTTGCAGAAATCTTACCCTTGGGGGCACTCATTAAGTTATAACATCAATTTATGAAAGTGATCTAGTTTTTCAAAACACTTCACATGTCTGGAATGTTCATAGAAATGATGCTGTGTTCGAAATATCTGAGAGCATTTCTTGCTACATAGATATCAATAGTAGAAAAATTTATAAGCATCCAAGTTTCAAATATATGGCACAGAAAGCTGTCCTTGTGTCCTCCAGTTATATACCCTACAGGCAGGTGGGAAATGCTCTCAAAATAACCTCATTCTAAATGCATCATGCCAGCAGAGTTGCTTGTAAAAGAAAAACCTTTTTAAAAAGTCAGGCAACAAATTATACCTTACCCTTCATAATGCATTTCTCTACATAATTGTATGAGTATTTATATCCAGTTCCATGTGATGACTTGTCAAAGAGATTAAAGTCCTCATTGTACCTGATGCATCCCAAAATAAAGATGAGGTCACTAATGGTGCTGAAGAAGGGCCAAATATAAATTATTTCCAGATCTGGTGAGGACCCATTCCTTCATGGACTGCCTATGGAAAATAGTGGAAACAAAGGTAGGGATCATAACCACCTCTTCCCTGCATGTCATTCCCAAATATGATAATCCTAATCACCTACAGGAAAGCCCTATTTTAAGCCTGTCTAGGATGGGGAATAGTAATCAATATTTGTTCTTATTACCTGAGCTCTTCCAGTTCATCATTTATTCCCTTCTTATATCTTCCTATCTCTCCTGAGCTTTATAACTTTACTTTTGATCTTGCTTAGTTAAGTTTTAATTTTTTTCCAAAAAGAATTGGACACCATTTTTATTTTCTTGGCAACATAAATTTCTTCTTTTTGCTATTCTTTTTCAGCCATCCATTTATCTTCTCCTTTCCTTCTCTTTTTTTTGTAACATTATACAAAGTCTGTGTTAATCTTTTTGATTATGCATAGATGAGGGCCCAATGATTTTTTTAAAAGATTATTTATTTATACAAGCACTGGGTACTGTCAGAAGCGCAGGAGGGTGAGAGAATTCACCAGAGACAGAGCAGGGAACAGAACAGGCAGACTGACGAAATACACTGCTGAGGGGAGCAGCGGGTGGCAGGAGAGGTCTGCGCACCCTGTGGGACCCTCGCTGGTGGCCTGAACTGGTGCTGCAGAGGCAGTGGGCAACTTCGCAACCCAGCGCTCAACCACTGAGCCACTGGGGAGAGGGCCCAATGATTTTGAGGTTCATGTGGTCACATAGCCACAACTTGCATAATGAGAGCTAGCAATTTTATCTTTTTTCTGGATAATTTTTCAGCCAGTTAAAGTTCAGGGATCTACTGCCAAAAGAAATAAGCAATATTCAAAGGTAATATCTTGTTTCTACTACCTCAGAGATTTAATGATTATAAACCATAAGAAAGTACAGAAAAGGGCCTCCCTGGTGGCACAAGGGGTTAAGCGCCACACTACGAAGCAATGTGCAGCCTCTGCAACTCAAGTTCAAGTCCCTGGCCGGCCAAGGAGAAACCCATGTGGCGCAGCAGACCTATCCTGTCTCGCCCGAGGCTCCCATTAGCAGTGCATGTCAGTCAGTCTGCCTGTTCTGTTCCCACGCTGTCTCTGATGAATCTTCTCACCCCCTGCATCTCTGGCCTGTACCCCAGCTCTTGTATGCATAAATAAATAAATCTTAAAAAAAAAAGTAGAGAAAAAAAGGAAAATTTAAATTTAAAAACTTCTGGCATAAACAGAATGCATACCTATGTTCCTAATTGCTCTAGAAAATAAAATATTGCATGTCACTTGCTTTTTCATATCAGAAAGGTATTTTTCAACACCTACATTAGAAATAATAGATAGTTTGATTCTTAATCCTATCTTCATTATAACCTAGTGAATTTTCACCATAGTTTCAGAAGTGAAACAATTGTAACACTGGAAAAAAGTGTAAAATATTTGTGAATCTGCTCAAATGATTCTATGTTGTAGTTACCCAAATATATATTATGATATTGTGTTAGTGACTTAAACCATATTCCCATTGCTTACCTCTCTAATCCATATATTTACGTAATTTAATTCAAGAACACATAAGAATGCAAAATAATATGTATAATTAGATACATATTTTATTCCTTTCATATTTGCAAGTATGAAGTTGACTAATGATAGATTAATATATTCAGCACAAAATTTGTGATACATTAAAATTCAAATATTTGATTTCTTAAAAAGATATGTAAGGTATATAAATAGAAAATCTCTTTGTAAAGCTATGAAAATGGGAATCATTTTGAAATAAGTACTTATACTTCAATATCTTCATTTAATTTCCAAAAGCTTTATTTTCAATTGCATGTTCACTAAATTAGAATGTTTAAAGTTACTCACATGTAAAGAACTAAAGATTTTTGAGTGGTAACTTGTTAAACTCATCAATTTTAATCTCTCATAAAATATATAAATAATTAATTTTTTCTTTAAAATTGATGCTGAGTCATACAAAATGCAAAATTGTGTGGTAGATATTTGGGGCAGTTTTTGCCCTTTACTTTGCTTTATCAGAAAGATATCTTCTCTAAATCTATATCTTGACATGACTGAAATTTTTTTTATAAAATTTTTTAATGATTTTTGTATATCTGGGTTTCATGTGACATTTCCTGAATTTTTTTAAGATTTATTTATTTATGCATTCAAGAACTGGAGTACAGGCCAGAGGTGTGTAGGGTGAGAGGATCCACCACAGACAGAGCGGAGAATAGAACAGGCAGACTGACTGAAATACACTGCTGAGGGGAGCAGCAGGCGAGACAGGAGAGGCCGGCTGGGCCTTGTGGATAGCTCCCTGGCCGGGGATAGAACTCGCACCGCAGCAGCTGCCAGTCGCTTCACAGTGCTGCATCTTAACCCCTGACTGAAATAAATTTAAACAGGGTAAAACTTTAGAATCTTATGCAAGAAATACAGATTTAAAAATTAATGTTTAGCTCAGAGTATTAAAATACAAAATTCATGAGATCAAAGGAAGAAATGTGCTGTATATGTGTGAAAGTAAAAATTATATAGAAATTATGCATATCCTATCATTGTTAATGGTATTGCTTTTTTTAACACTTAAAAAATAATGTAATACATGTAATGAATTACATGAATTGATTTGACTTAGACTTGTTTTTGAAAAAGGCCAACTGTCAAAGTCTGAAAATAAAAATAAAATAAAACTTTGAGTTTCACTTCAGTAGCTGAAATTACTCTTTATTTAGTCAAGATTTTCAACTGAAGAGCTCATATACTTTTATATATAGGTACAGTACATCTCCTTTATTAAATAAATCTGCAAGCAAATCACCTACACAGGGTAAATTTCAGAAGCCTAAATTTTCTGGAAATATTATGTGAATGAGTTGGAAAACTGAAAAATAAAAGAGACATAATTATGAGCCTATTACTCTTCTTTCATCTCAGATATAGATAGAGCTCTTATATCTAATCAGTCACTAATCAGTGCCTTTTTATGTATCTTAACATCTAAAAGAAATTTTATATTCAATGAACTTACTGAAATCAAACAAAATCACTGATTTATAGCACTAATTATACTATTTAACAAATAAATTTACTTAATTTAATGCCCTCATTTATTATAATCTTATTCGTTACATTGAAAGGCTATGTGTTATTTTATTCATAAATATTATACTGAAAAAATTCAATCATGACATACTATGAACTAAGTTGATTATACTTTTTATAAAAAAAACTGCTTGTTTTGTGTATTAAGAATGACACCTTAAAGTAAATGTAGTAACTACAAAAACAAAACTAATTATTTTCACATGATTTGCAAGTTCAAGCCTCAAAGAAATGTTCTTAGGTTAATAAAATATCTTTCCTCTAAGCATTCAACACCCCATGCAAGGACACTCATTAAGCATTACCCTACTTGGGTAGAAGATAATGTGTAATATGATGACATTTAAGATGAAAAAATCTAGTCAAGTCAGACTACAATTCTGTTTCTTTTCTCCAAAATGCAGAATTAAGATGAATATCATTGACTTTCAGTTTGTTTTATGTTTTTGTTTTCAGTTCATTTACTCTAAACTTTTCTACAAAAGTACTTTGATTATTGATCCATAGTTCTCTGATAAAAATATTTTCTTGCAATTTTAAAATGATTAAAAAGTAAAATAATTTTAAAAAAAAACTTTATTTTTAGGTGTCATGGATGAAATGTTCACTGTTTACAAATGTTGATTTAAAGAAAGCTATTCATAATTTATTTAGATTTAATTTTATTTGAGAAGCTATGTCCAATTTCCACTCTAATATCTCAATGAAGCAATAGTTGAAATCACAGAATTGGTCATGTTATTTTATTCAATAACTGTGAATAAGAAGGATTTTTATTTCTAAATGACATGAAACAGAAGTACAATCAATTAACAAATGGGCTTAGTTTGAGGTTCTCTGGGGACACAGTTAGTTATGCAGTGTTTCATAATGTTAAAGGGTTTAAACAAAGGTAGAAATAATACTATTTCCTAAGGGCAGTGGGTACTTACAGAGCATTCAATCCAACAATGTTTTGGATTGAATAAACGGCAAGCGTAGAGTAAGCACACTTTTGGAGTCATTTATCAGTCCAAGGCTGCACAATACTATAAAACCCTTGACATAAAATACTGTCAAGGAACTTGTATAGATGTACCTATATGACAGGTAAACAAAATTTATCAGGTTTTATATATTTCTTGATCTGGCTTCTGAAGGTTCAGATTAACGTGCAGTGCAGTTTATATTGATGTTCCTGAACAAAGGAATAAAAACAAACTATGCTGCCCTTAAACTACAGTACAAAACCAAAAACTAGCACATTAAAAAAATTTAATATTTCATCAAAAGCACCGATATTAATACTGGTACTTATTTCATGAGCTTCTTAGGCCCCTGAAATTCTGTTGTGTTAGGTTTATTTTCTCTGTGTTTCTCTCTTTCCACACTTTCCACATGATGATTTCACTAAAACTGTGGACCATAGAGGTTCCTACTGACGTAGTTTTTAGTGTCAGCAAATACCCGAATGATTAGATTGATGATCAAAATTATATACGAATAGTTTAGCATCCTTGTCTCTAGCAAGAGTGTGTTTCCTGATGAGCCACTAATAAGAAATGTTAA